>NC_082717.1:100668976-100968976 GCF_030144855.1 Hypanus sabinus | reverse complement strand
GATGGAGAGTGAGCCCCTGGGTACCTCAGCAGGGAGAGTCATTGGGAAAACCGAGAGAGACCCAGTGAGGGAACGGGTTTATGTCTCTGGGGGAGCACGTTCCCAGCAATGTACTGAGGAACCCCTGAAAACAAAAGATAAGAGTGAGGTGGTTCATTTTGGTAGGTCAAATATGATAGCAGAATATAGCATTAATGGTAAGACTCTTGGCATTGTGGAGGATCAAAGGGATCTTGGGGTCCAAGTTCATAGGACACTCAAAGCTGCTACACAGGTTGACTGTGTGGTTAAGAAGGCATACGGTGTATTGACCTTTCATTAACTGTGGGATTGAGTTTAAGAGCCGAGAGGTAATGTTACAGCTATAAAGGAACCTGGTCAGACCCCACTTGAAGTATTGTGCTCAGTTCTGGTCTCCTCACTTTTGGAAGGGCATGGAAACCATAGAAAAGGTGCAGAGGGGACTTACAATGATGTTGCTTGGATTGGGGAGCATGCCTTATGAGAACAGATTGAGTGAACTCAGCCTTTTCTCTTTGGACCAATGGAGGATGAGAGGTGACCAGATAGAGGTGTACAAGATAATGAGAGGAATTGATCGTGTGGATAGTCAGAGGCTTTCCCCAGGGCTGAAGTGGCTAGCACGAGAAGGCATAGTTTTAAGATGCTTGGAAGTAGGTACAGAAGAGATGTCAGGGATAAGTTTTTTAAGCAGAGAGTGGTGAGTGTGTGGAATTGGCTGCCAGCGGTGGTGGTGGAGGCAGAAACAATAGGGTCTTTTAAGAGACTCCTGGATGGGTTCATGGAGCTTAGAAAAATTGAGGGCTATGGGTAAAGCCTAGGTAGTTCTAAGATAGGGACATGTTCGGCAAAGCTTTGTGGGCTGAAGAGCCTGTATTGTGCTATATGTTTTCTATGTTTCTACCACAAGGGGTAGTCGGGATTTCTTGCTTGGGTACTGGTGTGGCCCAATTTGCAGAAGTACTTGGTTGTACAGGAACGCAGTGTGGCAGTGAATTGTCAGGAACACTATGAAGAGGGAGGTCACCTTCAAGCGGGGGATGCCCCTGGCGCATTTCCCAGTGACAGTAATGTCTCATGCCCTTGTGAGACACACCAGGGAGAAACTATTGGAAAAGGGGAGAAAGTTGACCGCTGAGTCATTCAACTTCGGAGACTCTCAGGTTCCTGCAGGTTGAAAGAGGAGGCTGGGAGAGAAGCTGGAAGATGTCTTTTCCACTGACGAGTTTGATGTGGGTTGTTCCAAGAGCACTCGTCACTCTATCCAGGTGACTGAGGATACCCCGTTCAGAGAAAGGTCACGGCACCTGGCCCCTGCAGAGGTGGAAGATGTTCGGCAGCATTTGTGTAAGTTGAAGGAAGCTGGGATTATTACTGAGTCCCAAAGCACCTCTCTGTCCCCAATAGTAGTGGCCAAAAGATAAAATGAGAAGGTATGGATGTGTGTGGACTATAGGAGTCTGAACTGGCACACCATCCCTGACCCATACTGTCCCAAGGATTGAAGACATGCTGGCCTGCCTGAGTGGTGCGAAGTGGTTCAGTGTGCTGGACTTGAGAAGTGGATATTACCAGATCCCCATGAGTGAGGCGGACAAAGAGAAAATGGCATTTATATGTGCTCTGGGATTCTTCCAGTTCGAAAGGATGCCCCAGGACATGGACATGTTGGGAACCCCTGCAACCTTCCAGCAGTCATGGAGAAGACAGTGGGAGGTAAGTGGGAGGTATTGGTATATCTGGATGACCTCATAGTATTTGGATCCACCCTGGAAAACCATGAAGCGAGGCTACTGAAGGTGCTGGGCCGCCTGAAAGCTGAAGGGTTAAAACTTTCCTTGGACAAGTGCCAGTTCTGCCAAACGTCTGTTAGCTCTGTTGGGCACAGAGTCTCATGGGATGGGGTAAGCTACAGACCCAGCTAAGATCGAGACGGTTACCACTTGGCCAAGATCCCAGACTGTGAGTGCTCTGCGCTCATTCCTCGGGTTCTGTGGCTACTGTTGGAAGTTTGTGAAAGACTACGCGGAAGTGAGTAACCCTGTGAATCAGCTTCTGTTCAGTTACCCTCCCTTGGGGAAGAAAAGGAGGGGGAAAAGACATGAGGGTGGGGTGTATCGTAGCCCGTTGGAGCCCTTTGGATTGAGGTGGGATGCAAAATGTGAAGAGGATTTTCAGTTGCTGAAGGAGCTGCTGACCCAGGCGCCGGTGCTGGCTTTTGCAGACACTTGATTGCCGTATGTACTGCACACTGATGCCAGCCGAGAGGGTTTAGGGGGGTGTACTGTATCAGGATCAGGGCTCTGGATTGAGGCTCGTTGCGTTTGTCAGCCGGAGTCTGTCGCCCTCTGAGAAAAACTATCCCACGCTCATGTTGGAATTTCTGGTGTTGAAATGGACGGTGATGAATAAACTGAGTGACTACCTCTAAGGTGCCAAGTTTGAGGTGACGACCGACAAATCCCTTACTTATGTCCTGATCTCGGCGAAACTGGATGCCACAGGCCATCGGTGGTTGGCGGCGTTGTCTGCCTATGATTTCAGCCTGAAGTATCGGCCAGGAAGCTGGAACATTAATGCTGATGCTTTGTCCCAACTGGTACATGAGGGACTAGTCAAGGATGAGGAGTGGGAGTGTGTTCCTGCCCCGGGGGTGAAGTCCCTGTCTCAGTTTGCCGTCACCGTGAAGGCAGAGGGAAAGGGCTTCTGATGATGCCATCCCCTGAGTTTATTGTAACCTGACTGCTCTGAAGACAAATCAGCTGCCGGATTGAGTTCTGGGGAAGTGGCTGCTGCTCAGCGAGATGATCCGGGCATTGTCCCTATTTGGGCAGCGGTCGAAAAGGGAGACATGGCTCAGGTGTAGAGGACGAAATGCATTGGTGCCTCCGTTGCTATGAGAATGGCCTCAGTTGGAGTTGAAGAATCAGATCTTATACCAGGTCACATCACCCCCTGACCAACCCTGGCATTGCCAGCTGGTTCTGCTCGAAAAGTATCAGAGGACGGTGATGAAATCACTTCATGATGATTCTTGACATTTGGGGGTGGAATAAGACCTATGGATTGCTCAGAGACTGAGCAATGGCTGAAGTATTTCACTTATTATGGCCTTCCCAGGCAAATACATAGTGATCAGGGACAGGATTTCGAGAGCAGACTCATCCGTGAGTTACTGGCATGCTTGGAGTCGAGAAATTGAGGACCATGCCCTATCACCCACCGGGTGATCCCCAGCTAAAGAGGTTTAACTGGACCTTGCTAGACATGCTCAGGACCCTGGAGATAAGCAAGAAGAGCAAGTGGAGTCAACATATTGGACATCTGGTTCACAGTTACAACTGTACACAAAATGAAGCTACCGGATACTCACCATATTATCTGATGTTTGGGCGCGAGGCAAGGTTGCCCATTGACCTTTGTTTTGGGATTGACGAGGGTGACTTACCACTGAAGACTTATCTGAAGTATGTGTCTGAGATGAAAAGAGAGTTGAAAAAGGCTTATGAATTAGCTGGGGTCACGACTGCCCAGCAGAATCAAGGGAATAAGAGAAGGTATGATCAAAAGGTGAGGTTCTTCCAACTCCTGCCGGTAGACAGAGTCCTCATAAGGGAATTGGGGCTACCTGGAAAGCGCAAGTTGGCTGACCACTGGGCAGCTACGCTCCATGTGGATGAGAGTCAGATGCCAAACCTACCAGTTTTCCAGGTGAAACCGGAGGATGGGGATGGGCCTGTCAAAATTCTCCACAGGAACCACCTGCTGCCCAGGACATGAGGTGCAGGTAGACCCAGAGCCCAACTTGGAGCCTTACTAGCCTACAGCTAGTAGGAGGGCTCTTCAGAAATGTGGGGCGACTACTGGGCTCCCAACAGGCGAGGTTAGGCCGTCCCCCACCCCTGAGAGGAATACTGATTAAGAGGATGAGGACCTGGATGTGTAGTATATGCTGCCTTTCGCTAATTCCCCAGTGATTGAGGAACAGACTCCCGGCCCTTCTCCCATTGAGACAGATGAACTGGGGGGAGGCTATCTGTGAGCAGCCTGGGTTACAGTGGAACTCTGCAGTGGGTTTTGATCACAGAGGGCTCTAAGCTGCAGATGGGGACGAGTGATAGATTGGGGGAAGCCTCGCCAGGTAGACCAGAAGTATCCCCAGTAGTGTTGGAACCTGAAGAGTTGGATTATGGGGTACGGAGGCCTCAGAGAATTATGTAGCACCCAGGGGACAGAGTGTGACCCCTACTGTGTTGGGGGCTATATTAAGCTGCTAGCCAAAATGAGATTTACACCAGCCTGTGTCTTCTGTTGTCAAGCAAATTCTGAAACTTGTAGCCAGGTTTCCCTGGACCTCATGCCTCCTGATCTGCTGAATGCACATATCATGGGCAACCTTTTTGAACATATTACTAAAATCCATGAACTGCTCTACCTTTATCAATTTGTTTTATCATTTCCTTAAAAAGGTTAATCAGGTCACTCATCTGAGTGCTACTGGTCCCATGTAACCCAGTACTACCTGTCGCATGGTCGGGTGGTCAGCATCTAAACCGGCTCCCCCACCAGGCTTGCCCGGTGAGGAGGGTGGCTACACACCCTGCAGGACGAAAAACAGGACCTGTCACAGAGCGGATGAACCCTCACGTAGGGCCAACAGCCATCCAGCAAACACGTGCCATGAAGCGCGGAAAGGGTATCCCTTGCATCAAAGCTTGCTCTGGCCATTCACTGCAACAGAACTTCCCTCAAGATGTACAAAAAAGCTGGATGAACTCAGCAGGTCGGGCAGCATCCATTGACTGCTTCTTTCAATGGATGCTGCCCGACCTGCTAAGTTCATCCAGCTTTTTTGTACGTCTTGCTTTGACCACAGCATCTGCAGTGTACTTTGTGTTTAGAGCTTCCCTCAGCCGTCTTGGACCCCTCCATGCCGCTGGATCCGGGAGGGGATGTCGAGAGGGTGGGTCTGGACCTGTGCAACCCCCTACTCACCTAAAATCTATTCACACACACACTGCTCCTTTATGAGGAGTGGGGTATCCTCAACACACCCAGTCCTGTAGTGACGGACAAGTGGCGAAGCGGTAGACTTGACCAGCTGGGAACCGTAGTCACAAGTCTGCATGCAGGGGGCAGGGGAGAGTGGTCACACATGGATTACAGAGCGGAGATCCAATGAGGCAGCACCCTCTGCGACTGAGCAGCCCTGTTAGGGAGGCACTGCTCACCCTACAATTAGGGAAGGGCCTAGAAAAGGTGGTTCAAACAAAGCCACTCACACCAACCTGGCCAGTAAGAATCACAAGCAGAATCTGATCATTGCCTCATGGAACACATGATCTCTGTTGGACAATGCTAACTCTGATTGCCCTGAGAGACACACTTCACTTGTTGCTCGTGTGCTTAAGGACTACAGCGTGAACATTGTAGCTCTCCAGGAGTCCCAACTCGCTGGAGAGGGCGTGCTTTGTGAAGAGAAAGAAGGGTACACATTCTTCTGGTCTGGCAGGCCCGAAGAATGAAGAGAATCTGGTGTGTGCTTGGCTATCGAACTGCCTCGCAGCAAAGCTACCAACCCTGCCTGTTGCTGTAAATGACCGAATCCAGACCTTGCGTACACCCCGCAAGGAAAACACCACCTCACCGTAGTCAACTTTTTATGCCCCAACTCTGAATAATCCCAGTGAAGTCGAGGCATTCTACAGTGAGCTGAAAACCACCATCAGTAGCGTGGCAACTTCTGATAAGCTGCTGTTGCTGAGAGACTTTAATGCTCGGGTTGACAAGGAATCCACTGTGTGGCCTGGTGTGATTGGATGCCAAGGGGTTGGCAACAGTAACGGTAACGGTCTACTGCTCCTCTGGATGTGCACAGAATTTAGACTGTGCATTATTAACACACTGTTCAGATTGCCAGACAAGCTCAAATGCACATGGATGCATCCACGATCTAAAAGCTGGCATCTCATTGACTATGTCATCACCAAATAGTGTGGTCGGATCTATGTCTATCGATCAAACCTCCACACAGACTGAATGCTGCCAAACCACCCAAAAAGCTGGACACCACCAAATTTAACCACCTTGAAATCCGCTATGGAAACTGCTCTAAGCAGACTAGTTGAGAATCCACCAGGTGATATTACTGAGCACTGGAATGCCTTCAAAGAAACGGTCTACAGCACTGCCCAGGACGCCTTGGGGAAAGTCAAGTGCAAGCATCAGGACTGGTTTGATGAGAGCATCTAATCTGTGCAAGACCTTCTAAGAGCTAAGGCAGCTGCACACCAGACTCTTCTTTGACACCCAAAACTCCAGGACTTTCAGGTTTCTCAGATACATATTAATTGCTGTTTTAACAAGAAACATTAAGCCCTTTACTTTCTGATTAATCTCAGTTAATTGTGACTGGCATGGGTTTCCCACATTTTATGATTATTTAAAGGGGACTCTCATTTAGTGCCGAAGTGTAGCCATTGTGTTAGAGAGAATGAATTGTCTTACAGGGTCGCTCAGTCATTCCCCCACTGCTCTGTTAGTATTCCCATGTTCCCATCTCTTCATGGGGAATCTGTCACTCTCCGCTCCTGAGGTCGAGTCGTTGTCAATGCAGTGGTGTGACAGAGAGAGCCTGTTGTAGGGGCTGGTACTGCAAGCACACACTGTGACACTATAATCATTTGCCCACAACAGTTGGAAGACTCACTAGTCCATAATTTCCACAGTTACCACGATTACCTTTCTTGCTCAAAGAAATAACATTTGGCACCCTCCGCTCATCATTTCTACTGCTGTAGCCAGTGAGGATGCAAAGATTTCGCATTCCATAATAATCTGTGGGACAATGAATGGGCTCCAGAGTGGTGCAGCTAATAGTGCTCTTGTCCCAGTGATGCAAGTCTGTCATCTCACAGATCAAGATTTTGGGACCAGTTACAAATGGCTCTATACACTTGTCAAAGTGGACCCCATTTCACAGACCAATAGGCTATGGTCAGTTGCAAAATCTCCAAAGCCATTGACAGCCACTGATATCAGGAAAGTTACTGGGAAAGTGTCAGATTCCAGCATCACCAGTGTCCTTCAGGCTCTCAGCCAGAGTAACCTCAAATGCCCTCAGGAATTTATTCCCACCAATCCATTGTCCTGTCACCTCCTCACAGCAACATATGAAAAATTGTTTCAATCATCACCAAGAATCTAGAATCACAGAGTTACACAGTACAGTAACAGGCAATTTGTCCGAACTGGTCCAGGCCAACTAAACTAGTCCCATTTACCTGCATTTGGCTCACATCCCTCCAAACCTCCCTTATCCATGTAACTGTCCAAGCACTTTCAAATGCTGTTAATGTACCTGCCTCTACTACCTCCACTGGCAGGTCATTCATATACTGACCCACTCTGGGTGGAACAAAATTGTCCCTCAGGTTCTTCCATCTCACCCTCTAGTGACCATCCAGCTTATCTATGACCCACCTGATTTCATAAACCTCTATAAGATCATGCCTCAGTCTCATTCACTGCAGGGCAAACAGTCTCAACCTCTCCTTATATCTCAAGATATTAATACTGGTAACATCCTTGTGAAACTTTTCCTCACCATTTCCAGCTTGATCTCATTCTTCCTATAGTTGGGCACTTAAAACTGAACAGAATATTCCATACATGTTCTCACCAACTACTTGTACCAGTGAAACATTAAGTCCCAGATTTAGTTCTCAGTGCCCTGTCTGATAAAGGCCAGTGTACCCAACACCGTCCTCTTCACCTTGTCTATCTCTGATGCCTCTTTCAGGTAACAACCTACTTGTACTGGGAAATCTCCCTTTTCCACAATTCTCTTCAAGGCCTCGTCATTCACTGTGAAACTCCTGTCCTGGTTGAACTTACCAAAGTACATCGTTTTGCCAAGGGTCTGTTATATTCCAGCCGCCATTCCTTGGCCAACTTTTCCAGTTGGTCTAATGCATCATTCGGAGTTCCTGCTTCACCGATGCTCAAAGCAAGCAAGGCATACCCATTGTAAACACAAAGTATACTGTAGATGCTGTGGTCAAATAAACACGTACAAACAAACTGGATGAACTTAGCAGGTCAGGCAGCATCTGTTGAAAGGAGCAGTCAACGTTTCTGGCCGAGACCCTTCGTCAGGACTGAAGAAGGAAGGGGCAGGGGCCCCATAAAGAAGGTGGGGAGAGGGTGGAATGTGCCAGGTGAAAAACCAATCAGAGGAAAGATCAAGGGGTGGGGGAGGGGATAGGCAGGAGACGTGAAGAAGGAATCTAAGGGGAAAGCACTATGGGTAGTAGAAGAAGACAGAATCATGAGAGAGGTAGTAGGCAGCTAGAAGAGGAGACAGAGTGAAACTGGAATGGGAGAAGGGAGAGGGAGGGAATTATCGGAAGTTGGAGAATTCGATGTTCATACCAAGGGGCTGGAGTCTACCCAAATGGTATATGAGGTATTGCTCCTCCAACCTGAGTTTGGCCTCATCATGGCAGTAGAGGAGGCCATGTATGGACATATCCGAATGGAATGTGAAGCAGAGTTGAAGTGAGTGGCAACCGGGAGATCCTGTCTGTTGTGGCGGACAGGTGCTCAACGAAGTGGTCCCCTAATCTGCGTCGAGTCTCTCCAATGTAGAGGAGGCTGCACTGGGAGCACCGGATGCAATAGATTACCCCAACAGACTCAAGTGAAGTGTTGCCTCACCTGGAAGGACTGTTTGGGGCCCTGAATGGTAGTAAGAGAGCAGGTGTAGCACTTACGCTTGCAGGGATAAGTACCAGGTGGGAGATCTGTGGGGAGGGACATGTGGACCAGGCAGTCACGGAGGGAACGATCCCTGTGAAAAGCAGAGAGGGGTAGAGAGGGAAAGATGTCCTTAGTGGTGGGGCTCCTTTGAAGGTGGCGGAAGTTGTGGAGGATAGTATGCTGGATCCGAAGGCTGGTGGGGTGATAGGTGAGTACAAGGGGAACACGGTCCCTGTTGTGGTGACGGGAGGATGGAGTGAAGGCCGAAGTGTGGGAAATGGAGGAAATGCAAGTGAGGGCATCATTGATGATGGCAGAAGGGAAACCAGGATTCTTAAAGAAAGAGGACATTTGGGATGTCCTGGAACGGAAAGCCTCATCCTTGGAGCAGATGCGGCAGAGACGGAGGAACTGGGAATAGGGAATAGCATTTTTACATTTGGTATACCCATTCCTCAGCCATTGTCACCATCATACCAGATACAACTGACCCTCATACCATTGTCACCAATGGTGCAAGCTACATCCTCCCTCACACCACTATCACCAATACCGCAAGATACACCCATCCCGCACACCATGTCACAATCGTGCAAGGACCACACACCCCTCACGCCATGTCACAATAGTGAAAGGTCCATCCTCTGTCACACCACTGTCTCTAAAAGTACAAGGTACAGCCATCTCTTGCATCATGTCACAATTGCACTGTCACTAAAAGTGCAAAATACACATTTCCATCACACTATATCACATTAGTGAAAGGTCCATCCTCTCACACCTATCATCAATAGTGCAACCCATTTCTCACACTATGTCATAATCGTGCAAGGCACGTCGACCCTCACACCACAGTCACCAATAGGGTAAGATACACCAGTCTCTCACACCACAGTCACCATTAGTGCCAGGTACACACAACTCTCACCCCATGTTACAATTGTGCATGGACCACACATCTCTCACATCACTGTCACCAATTGTGCATGGCACACCTGACCCTCACACCACTATTACCAACATGGCAAGTTAGTTTTGCTTCTTCTTTCATAAAATGAAGTTTCTTCCACTTACCTTGAAGTGACTTGGATAGCACATTGCAGCTAGTAATGACTTCACCATAGTGATCAGTAATCTTTCCAACAGACAGAAACTTTCTAGCGTCGAGTGCTGGAGGTTTATTTAGCTAAACATGCCTGCTTCAAGGCCTCACTACAGTCTAGTTGCAGCAGCTAATTTTCCTCCAAAAAAGTACAACACATCATTTTCTGAAACTCCACAACAGAGACACAAGATGCAGAACTTACCGTTCACTATGAACAGATCAGAGACTTCACCTTATTCATTTCCGTTTGCAAGTACGCTCTCAGTTAATAGTTGAAACCACAAACCACAGCACTAATATCATGATAAAGAGTACTGATGTCATCAAAAGCTGCAAATTGCTTTAAAATAAACCATCCACAGCACTGTTGCAATATGCAGAGGGGGCTTCATACAGGAACACCCCTCTCTTCTTGCTCTTGGATGTCCAGTTCAAGTCAGTTGAGAAACAATTTGCCAAACGCTGCCTATCCTTCAGTGCTCTGGACATCAGCATTCTCTCAGAGTGCACTGCCTGTGATGGCAAATAGGTCAGGCTGCCTGTACATACTGGAGGGATGCAGGCAGACACACTGATGAAGTCAATCCTCGCACAATGTTGATCACAGCTTGGCCTGACAACCCACATCCAACTAACACAGCGTTAATGGAGTCCAGGAAACCACCCTGCTGCCTGTACAAGGGACCGTTACTTAATTCTGTTTTGTTTAATGAGATGTTACCAGAATCAATGATCTCACTTTAAGGACTCTTCATCTTATTTCCTGTTCCTGTTATCTATTACTATTTAATTATATTTGCATTTGCATTGTTTGTTATCTTCTGCACTCCGGTTGATCTTGTTCCAGTTACTGTTCTATAGATTTGCTGAGTATGCCCACAGGAAGATGAATCTTAAGATTGTGTGTGGTGACATACTGTGTATTTACTTGACAATAAAATTTAAAATTTACTTTCAACTTTGTGCTGACAGGGTGTCTTCAAAGAAGATGCAGTGCACCTTATTCAGGCCAGAAGCAAGGACTTGAGCTCCAACAGAAAGGTGGGAACAGAGGAGCAAAAGATAAGTGACTTTTTCGAAAAAACCTGAAGGGGTTGGGAAAGACAGCCTCGCTCCTGGAAGACAAGAGGACGATTAGAGATCAGATGTCAATCTGAAGGATGAAGGTGTGCAGAATTGCCGTTCCTGAACATGGTGGTGAGTGATTTCAGGCTTCAACTCTCCTGCCTGATGGAAGATGACACGGCCCTGGTGGTGGGATCTTTGATGAAGGTTGATACCTTCTTGTGGTAGCACTGCCTATGGCACATATTTGCAAAGTCAGAAATAGAAGGACAGGCCAGATGTATCTGTGGCTCAAGAGCTGCTGCAGGAAACAGACATTCAAAATGTTGAATCACTGGGGTCCCTTCTGAGCCAGAGGCGACCTGTATGAGAGGGAGGGATTGCACTTGAGTCGGAGGGAGACCCATGTACTTGCAGGGCTGGGGGTTGGGACTCTGAGCGGGAGCAGATCTTGGGATATATCAGTAGCCAGCAGGAGCAAGGTAATCAGGGTAGCCAGTGGCAGAGTAACAACTCAGTAAAAATGAATTTATTTCAATGCACAAGGCTTAACCAGGTCGGGTTCACAAACGCAGAGTGCAGTTTAGCACTGAGGTCTTGTTGTTATTGGCAAAACTGAAGCATGGCTGAGAAAGTGGTAGGGATGGTACAGGCCTGACAGAAGTACAGTTAAGCAAAGAGGGACTGCTGCCTTTTTGATAATGTAGGACACAATAGCAGTTCTCAAAGATGACATTCTTCTGTGATCATCCAGGGAGGCCCAATGGGTAGAACAAGTAGGGGGAGACCACTCTATAGCAGTGGTTCCCAAACATTTTTGGGTGTCCACTGCCACCCCTCCTTACCTGGCTCTCAGACCACATCCCTGGTGCACACACTCACTTTCTGACCATTACATGAAAACTATAAATAAGTTTGATTTATTATGCATAGCTAAGGAAAATAGCAACTGCAAATTCAAAGTAGTGACAACTAATTGCAAAAATGATTCAAATCTATTTGAAACTACAAATCAAATTAGGTAATTGCAGTAAAAACAATTTTCATTAGCAATTTTAGAGCATGTATTAGTAGTCCATCTATTCACTACTTCATTGCTTTTCCACCTTTCAATGAGACGGATGGGCTTAGTGCAATGATAGATGTTTGCTGTCGTGAGGCAAATTCGGGTGGATAAATCCACAGGGATTCCCTGGGACATGGTGGGAAACCAGTGCAGAGATTCCCTGGGACATGGTGGGAAACCAGTGCAGAGATTTCATGGGCCCCAATGGAGATCTTTAAAATGACCTTAGCCACCGGTGATGTGCCGGATTTGGGAGGACAGTTGATGTTGTTCTATTGTTAAATAAAGGCTATAAGAATAAGTCAGCAAGTTTTAGTTTGGTGAGCCAGTGATCTTGACAAGTAAACTTGAACTATGAACCATAGGTAGTTTTTAAAGTTATTGGCAGGTATTCTAATGGTCTGGATACATAAATATTTGGATAGACAGGGACTGATTAGGGATAGTCAGTGGGCTTTGTGAGTGGTAGGTCGATGTGGCATGGTGCATGTTAGGTCACGTCAAATCAGTGTTACGGAGTTTTTAAAGCTGAAGTTCAAATTTAATTGCCATTCAACCATTCGTGAATACCCATAAATACACCCAAGTGAAACAGCGTTCCTCTGGGGCTGAGGTGCAAAACACAGTACCAGAACTCACACACAGTACAAGGAACATACAAGAGATCAGTGAAATGCAGTCACACAAAAAAAATAGTCCAAGGCAGAGGCAAGATCAGACATAATTCCACCCAGCTTGCTATCCAGGTTAACAGACTGAGAACAGTCCAATCTCTCCCCAGTGGCCCTTCACTTGCAATTAGAGTCAAGTAGGCCTGTACCTCTCATGGGACTTTTCATAATGAAGTTACTGTCACCTGTTACCTCCAGACAAACAAATTACTTAAATCAAGGACATTTTTAAAATGAGAAAGTAAACCATTGATGGCGGAATACAGAAATAAGTAAAATTAGAAGAGTTAACACGCCTCAACTGTGCTCTCAACAACTGCCATTAAAGCTTAACATCTTCAAATGAAGCTGCTCTCCTCAGGGAATGTCCCCGACACACACTGACAAATGATCTGCTGCTTTAAACTGCTACTGCCAGCAAATTTGTATGAAAGACTAATATCAATCTTCATTCTATTTGTTTCCAGAAGTATGAAATTTAAGGACTACTCACAAGCAGACTGCCCTCCACATTTCTAGGGCCACGTGTTCTTCTGTAGAACGCCAGCTCACACTACGTACCCGGAGGATACCATTGCTTCTTCGCTCTCTGCATTCTGGGTAATAATCCCCAGACATATCGTAACTCTGCAGATTATTCTGGTCATGGGTAACTAAAAAAAGTCTTCTTTCCCAGTAAACAGACAGCATAACTGCTCGACGTATTAATTAATTTCATCAAGGGTGATGCATGTTCTTGCAGAAGGACCTTAAAATGTTCCATTCCCTTTAGCAGGTCTCTTCCTGCCACTTTTCCCAATAGATGCTGCATTGGTCAAGTTTTTTTCTCAAAATATATGACACCTGCAGCAATGTGGTTAATATTTCATTGTTACCACCTTTTGTAAGATGCCATCACCATGGGAACCTTCACACACAGAGAACAATAAAAACGGATGCCATGTTTAGATAGTGGGGGGATTGGGAAAGATGGATTTCATGGAGTGAATCCCAGAATCCTTTTACTGAATGCACTGAAAGGCTGGAAGCCAGGATAGACAGAGGCTGTGAAAATGTAAAAAACACACACATGGTAGAAGTAAAACATGGAACAAGAACAGCACAGTACAGTCCTGTACAGACTCTTCAGCCTCAATGTTGTGCCAACCTTTTAACCTACTCGAAGATCAATCTACTTCTGAAATCGGATACAAAATCAGAAACTGCTGGAAGCACTCAGGAGGTCAGGTAGCTTCTGGAGGAAGAGATGTTGAATTTACTTCCATTACACTTGGACTCCTGTCCCTCAGAGAAATAACTGTCTTAAATGAGTGCCCTTTCATTTATCAATTCGACACTATCCCACAATTATACACTCCGCATGAAGCCTGTCAGGAAATCTCAGGACCTGAAGGAAATACAGAGGCATGAGAGAGGAACTGGCCAAAGTTGACTGGAAGGGAACACTAGCAGGAATGATGGCAGAGCAGCAATGGCTGGGGTTTTTGGAAGCAATTCAGAAGGCACAGGATCGGTATGCCCCAAAAAAGAAGTATTTTAAAAGCAGGAAAACACAACCAGAGTTGATAAGGGAATTAAAAGTCAACATAAAAGCAAAAGAGAGGGTATAAAAATTGAGTAAAAGTGGGAAGATAGAGGATTGGGAATTTTTTTTTTAACTAAAAGAAGGCAACTGAAAAAGCCATAAAGAATGAAATGATGAAATATGAGGGTAAGCTAGCCAATAATAATAAAAAGGATACCAATGGGGGACAAGGAAGGTAGATAAACTGTAAAAGTACTTTGCGTCAGACTTTACTGTGGTGTGGCAGATGTTCGAGAGTGTCAGGGGCAGAAGTGAGTACACTTGCTATCACTAAGTTGAAGATCCTTTAGAAGCTGCAAGTTCTGAAGGTACTTATGTCACCTGGATCAGATGGACTTCCACCCCAGGATTCTGAAAGAGGTATCTGAAGAGATTGCTGAGGCATTAGAATTGATCTTTCAAGACTCACTAGATTCTAGCATAGATCTACTGGACTAGAAAATTGCAAATAGCCATTGAGTATATTTAAGGCTGAGGTTGATAGATTCTTGATAAGCCAACGAGTGAACAGTTTTACTGAGAAAGCAGAGGGATGAGGTTGAGAGAGAAATGGATCAGCATGTTCAAATGGCAGAGCAGACTTGAGGGGCCAAATGGCCTAATTCTGCTTAATTGTCAAATGGTCCTATTGGATCTTTTAATTTACTAACCATTCGTACACATCATTGGTTACAAGCCCAGCTTGTCCAACTGCCTTTCATCAGATATTTCTGTCAATTCAGACATTCGGTGTTGCAGAGTACAGCTAATCACTAGAAAGTGCAAAATTGGGAAGGATAAATCAACCAGGACTTCTATTCTCAATCGAAGAATACTCTCAAATGTTTTCTTGCACTTCGTAAGTTAGTTAGCCACTGTAAACTACAACTGGAGTACAGGTGAGTGTAGAATCTGAGGGGATTGGATCAAATTGTGGGGAAATAGGTTAGGGTGAAAATTAGTAAGAAAAGGCATTGCTCTGTATGCCAGCAGAGATCTCAGTGTCATAAGGAACTATGGAAACTAAATAACTTGTGGAAGATGGGCAAAAAACAGAGAAGTGGGGCTTTTTGTAACACACCGGTGAAGGCAGGATTGAAAGATCAATTATTGTGAATACAACCACATGTGCACAACTTATCAAGCTTATTCCTTCTATCCACAAAATGCCAAAGTGCGGGTGATCCAGAATGACTTGGTGATTCGGATTAGGAATTGGCTTGTCCGTAGAAGACAGACAGTGACAACTGGTGTGACTTATTTTGGCTGAAGATCCACAATGAGTGTTATTCCACAGGGACCTGTACTGGGATCTCTGCCATTTGTGATATCACAGACTTGGGTGAAAGCACGCACGGGTGAGTTGGTAAGCTCACAGATTGTTGGCTTTGTGAATAGCATAAAAGTTTGCCAAAAAAATACAGCAGGAAATGGATGAGTTGCAGATTGGGGCAGACGAATGGCAGATGAAGTTTAATCCAACCAAGTGTGAAATGTTGCACATTGGCAGATTGAATGTAAAGGGATAGAACAAATGGCAGGACGCTAAACAGTATTGATGAACAGATGCTGTTGAAGATGCTGTTTGGATTAAAGACCATGTGCTATAAGGGAACTGGTACAGCAAGGAAACTAGTTCCATCTGCCCACATTTGGCCTCAAAACCTCTCCTATTCCATATCTAGATGGCTTTACAATGTTGCGAATGAGCCCCACTCAACAATTCTTTTTGGCTGCTCCTTCCAAATACATATCACCCATTGTGTGAGGCAGCTGTCCCTGATGCCCCTTTTAAATCTGTCACCTCAGATATTAAACCAATGCTCTCTTGTTTTTAGCACCCCCTCCTTCTGAAAATATCCATGTGCACTCACCCTCTCTATGCCCTTCATGATCTTATCCCTATCAGGTCACTCCTCAATCTCCTACATTCCAAGGAATAAAATCTTGAACTCAACGTCAGTAAGACCAAAGAACTGATTGTGAACTTCAGAAAGGGTAAGACAAGGGAAAACTCACCAGTCCCCAGGAGTTCCTGGCTGTCAATATCTCTGAGAATCTAACGTGGAGCTGACATATTGATAGAGCTACAAAGAAGGCCTGACAGCAGCTACATTTCATTAGGAGTTTGAGGAGATTTAGTATATCACCAAAGAGTCTCAAAAATATCTACAGATGTTCCATGGAGAGCATTCTAACTGGCTACATCACTCTCTGGTGGGGGTGGGGGGGGGGGGTGGAAACTACTGCATAGGATTGAAATAAGCTGCAGAGAGTTGTAAACAGTCAACCCCATCATGGGCACCAGCCTCTGTAGTTTCCAGGACATTGTCAAGGAGCAATGCCTCAAAGAGCTGGCATCCACCGTTAAGGACACCCATCATACAGGTCAGGCCTTGTTCTCATTGCTACCATCAGGAAGGAGGTACAGAACCTGAAGGCACATACTCAGTGAATCAGGAACAGCTTCTTCCCCCTGCCATCCGATTTCAGAATGGAAATTGAATCCATGAATAATTCTTCAATACATTTTTTATGTCTCATTTTGCAGTACCTATTTAATTGAAATATTTTATATACAGTATGTGTGTGGGTGTATGTATATATATATCAACTGTAATTCAGTTTTTTGTATTCTCTTTTGCATTGTACTGCTGCTGCAAAGACAACAAAATTCATGACCTATGTCAGTGATATTAAACCTGATTCAGATCTTAGTCTATGCAATACCTCCTGGTAACCCAGGTCCCCAAGACCAGGCAACATCCTGGCAAATCTTTTCTGTAGTCTTTCTAGTTTAATAACATTTTTCTTATGACAAGGTGATTAAAACTGTGTACAATACTCAAAAAGAAGTTAGACAAACTAGGATTGTTTGTGTCTGGAGCTGTGGTGGCTGAGGGGAGGCCTGATAGAAGTTTACAAATATTTGAGAGCCAGAGGAATAATGGACAGCCGTTTCTTTTTCAATTTACATTCCATTTACATTTCAATTTACATTCCATTTACAACCTGAAATTCTTGCTCTTCACAGACATCCATGAAACAGAAGGAAAAAATCCCAAAGAATGAATGACAGAAAAATGTTAGAACCCAAGGTCAAACAACTCCAAGGATTGAAATGTCCCATTTATAAAGGGGATGTATATGAGGGAGTAATTTCAAAGGAAATATGTTGGGTAAGGTTTTTTTCCATAGAATGTCATGGGTATCTGGAATGCACTGAAGGAGTAGTTCTAGAGGCAGATAGAGATGTTTGACACTCTTGGACAAGTGCATGAATACACAGAGAGTGGAGCCATATGTACCTACGTGCAGGCAGAAAGGATTAGGTGTCATTAGCTCAATTAGTTTGGCACAACATCATTGGCTAAAGAGCCTGTTGCTCTTCCATGTTCTAAGCAAGCAAGTTAACGAGAGTGTAAACCGGCAACAGCAGAACCGTACACTCCCACAACATCATGCTTTGCCATCAGAGACATCAGCAAACAGCCCTACCTCCTCTGATGTAACACCCACCCCATGGTCCCATGACAACTGCCCTGCCCTCCTCCTTCTGACTTTGAATGGCAGTTGGTAGTCCAACTAAAAGGTGCATCACTGCCACCTACTGGACTGGAGTGTGGTGGAGAGAGTTGGGAAAGAAAACCCCTGCCAGTTTCTTTATCAAATGAAAACTAAATTACCCCAGAGAGCCCTATAGATTGTAAATGACAGACAATATTGTGAATTAAAGTCACTTCCATAAGTTTATAATGTTTTAAAATGAAAATTGTCAACCCCCAAGCTCGTAGTGCAGCCTGCATGCTTTCTTTCAACCTTAGATGGCTCGCACAGTAAAAGAATGTGTCCAGCTGTTTCAAAGTGCTGACAAAGTCTACACACCACAGAGTGATGTTTTCCAACACCAATATTCCCAGTTGTTAACTTTTGATCCATCAGTAAAAATGGTTAACAAGCCATAATAATTTCCTTAACCTATTGATGAACCAACAGACACTCAGGCTTAACACAATCTTCGGAATTCACAACCCGCCCCATCATCCCACGATGTACCCCACTTCTGATGATGTCTGAGGGTCCACTGCTCCCCGATGACGTCTGAGAGACAGGCCTGCCCCCTGCGATGCAGCGTCAGCCTGCCCAGTGGGAGGAGACTCATTCGAGCGGAGGAGGAGGCGGTTAGGAAAATGGACCCCTATGAAAGTGGGGAGTAGTGCGGGATGAGGGGGGGCGGAACAGCGAGTCGTTATAGAGGGCAGAATGCAGTGAGGGATGGGGTTGCTGACAGACTGAACTGTGCTGGCATGGGTGTCTTGTAACGTGGAAATCACTCCACCCTGTACACCCCAGAGCAGTTTGCAATCTGGAGGCTGAAGTGCCCACTCAGAGCCAAACAGTCCTCCCAGGTGAGGCATCATCTCACCCGTCAATGTGCTGGGGGTCAGCTATTGTGTCTGCGGCTCCTCACAATTGGGGGGTCTGCTTCGTCGAGCCCCTCCGCTCCATCTGCCGAAAGCGGAACTTCCTAATGGCCAATTATTTTAATTACATAAGACAATAAGCTAGAGAAGTAGAAGTAGGCCATTTGGCCCATCGAGTCTGCTCAGCCATTCAATCATGGGCTGATCCAATTCTTCCAGGCATCCCCACTTCCCTGCCTTCACCCCATACCCTTTAATGCCCTGATTAATCAAAAACCTATATATCTTTGCCTTAAATACACAGAAAGACTTGGTAACAATTTCCACAGATTTACCACCCTCTGACAAAAGTAGTTCTCTGTTCTAAATGGATGTCCTTCAATCCTGAAGTCGTGCCTTCTGGTCGTAGACTCCCCAACCATGGGAAATAACTTTGCCATATCTAATCTGTTCAGGCCTTTTAACAGTTTGAATGGTTCTGTAAGATTCCCCCCCCCCCCCACTTCTCTTGAACTCCAGGGAATACAGCCCAAGAGCTGCCAGCCGTTCCTCAATAGGTAACCCTTTCATTCCTGTAATCATTCTCGTGAATCTTCTCTGAACCCTCTCCAATGTCAGAATATCCTTTCTAAAATAAGGAGCTGAAAAGTGCACACAATACTCCAAGTGTAGTCTCACGAGTGCCTTATAGAGCCTCAACATCACATCCTTGTGCTTTGTTACAGGCAACAATAAATATGAGTTCGGCAAGGGTTTTTTTATAACAAACAACACGTTTATTAAACACAGAAAACAAACCCCCCAAAAGTAAACAAACACTAACGTAACCGGAAACAGCTGCTGTGCGGCAGCTCAAACAGTTCTTAAAGCGATATTGCAAAAACAGTTCTTTAAAGTGGTATTGCTAAAAACAGTTCTTTAAAGTGGTATTGCCAAAAATCGATATGCTCACAGTCCATTTAAAAAGGAGAGACTTTATAAGACGATTTAAATTCTCTTTCACGTTGCTTGCTTCGATCCCCGACGTCGAACTTCCCACGAAGAATTTATGAAACGGAATGGCTTAAAGGCACTAACTTTTATTTCCTCACTATCTTCAATCCTTTCTGGTTAAACCCAGGGATTAACGTGAAGATAGTCAACGAAATCCTTCCAAATAAGGATCAAAGAAAGGTCGAAACCCGTTTCACCGTAGAAAGTGATTCTCCTCGATCTTTAACTCCCGAACTTCGATCTTCACTCTCCACTGTCTCGAACTAGCAGAATCATAAAGAACCTGCTGGCAATGACCTTTTAAACTTTAGGCATTAGATAAAAACTTCATCCTTCAACTAAACTGCGTCATCACTTAAAACACGCAGTGGCATGAAGTCAACTTGGCAAATCCAGCCACGAACTGCCCCTCCTCACAGGGTGGGGTCTACCTTTTATAACCTGTGAAAAAAAAACTGTCACATGATCTCTACTGGCGGGAAAACGACGTCACTCCGCCATCACAAGACCATTACCTCAAGTCCAGTAAAGCTTCAACCCCAGTCACGTGACAAGGGTACCACTGTCATGTGTCACGAGTACTAACAGCTTATATTCTATACCTCTGGAAATGAATGCCAACATTGTATTTGCCTTCTTCATCACCAACTCAACCTGGAGGTTAAACTTTAGGGTATCCTGCACAAGGATTCCCAAGTCCCTTTGCATCTCTGCATTGTGAATTCTCTCCCTATCTAAATATAAACTGCCTGTTTATTTCTGCCACCAAAGTGCATGACCATACAGTTTTTCAAAATTTATTTCATACACTTTACAGCATTGTATTTCAATTCCCTTTTCCATTCATGTCAGTCTATGGACTTCAACCTGATGCCACGAACATTGATTTATCCTTCCAGTAAATAAGTTCCCTCCCTCGTACCTCTTCTCACCTACCTATCACCTCCCCTCTTTCCCTTTCTCCTACCATCCACTCTTCTCTCCTATCAGATTTCTTCCTCCTCCGACTTTTACCTTTCAAATCCACTTAGATTCACCACTCATCCTCCAGTTATTCCTCTTTTCCCAGCTCTCTCCCCCCCCCCCCCCCCCCGGTTATTCTGGCATTTCTCCTTCTTTTCCAGTCCTGAAAAAGAGTCTTGGCTTGAAACGTCCATTTTCCATCTTCATTTCTTTAGACACTGCCTGACCTGCTTGGTTCGTCTGCATTCTTCATAAGTACAGGTTGTGGACCATTTTGAGTTTCCACATAATGTTTAAATGATTAAAAGTTTGCAGTCTGCTTCCAGGCATCCTCACAAATTTTAAAGTGTGGATGGATGCATGTGAGTGCAAATCCGCATCGAAAGTTTTCAAAGATACCCATAAATGCTTTTCCTTTTTCAGACTGCATTTATTGTTGATGAAGTAACAGGTATCATTACAGAGGTAAGGCATTAAAGGTGATTCAGGTGCATTGAAATTGACGAGGTAATCAGCTGTTGAAATTGTTAAATGCTATACACTACTTCTTCTAGTCAATAGAGATTGTAATTGGTGAAAATGGGTATCAGGCAAGCAGAGTAAACCACTGGACAAACAGTGTGATGGAACTCAGTCTACGTCAACTCACCAGACTGGGCAAACCCTTCAAGTACATTTGTAAGTGTTGCAAAAGATTGTCGAGCAAGAGAAAACATGAATTATGTGACACACTGTAGCCCTGTAGAATGTCATCCTATGCAGACTGCATTTGGCTGATAACCCCTTAAACCTTCCCATCCACCTCTTACCTAAATTGTATCCACCTCTTTGTGGTCACAAGTTGGTGACTTTAATTTTTGGGAGCAGGAGGACAATGTGGAAGATTCGGCGGTATCAGCACTAGGAAGACAAAACCTCTCTCTCCCTCTCTCTCACTCTCTCTCTTCTCGCCCCCCCCCCAACTCTGCCCAATTCAAATTCCAGAACTGAATTGATTACTTACCGTACCACTGTAATACTGTATCACCTAATGACCTGAGCTGGGAGAAGCTTGGGAACTTTATCTAAAAAAGGAACTTTTTGCCTTATCTTGTTTTATATTACTTTATCACATAGTTACTAATAAAATAGTGTTTATAACGGAAGACTCAGACTCCAGGTGTGTCCATTTCTGCTGGGTCTTTTTAACCCGTTACCGGGTTCGTAACAAAATTGGGGGCTCGTCTGGGATATGAACAAATGGGTGGGAGTTATTCTAAAACTTGTTGGGGACTGGATTGAATAGCTGATTTTATTGGGGAAATTTCCTTTCGATGTGTGTGAGTGGATTATCAGCAGAAATTTAGTTTGAAGTTAATGAAAAGTTGGCCCTTGTGACTAAAGGGATTGAGGGTATGGAGAGAAAGCAGGTACAGGGTTTTGAATTGGGTGATCAACCATGATCATACTGAATGGTGGTGCAGGCTCGAAGGGCCGAAGGGCCTACTCCTGCACCTATTTTCTATGTTTCTATAAGTTTGTGGAAGAACCAACCCCTGAGACGCTGGATGATGCTAAAAGGGATGTGCTGTTGGGAATTGCTCGTAAGTTAAAAGTTAAGGTGACTACTCGAATGAAGAAGACTCAGATACAGCTGTTAATAGCACAGCATTATGTAGCTGAGGGGAAATTCGAAGTGGACGTGTTGAAAATGTTTGCTGAAGGTAAAGTGTTTACTGAGGCTGAGGTACAGCTTCAGGCAGCAAAACTGAAGTATGAACATGAGTTCCAGTTAAAACAGCTCGAGACTGATGATTCAGAAAAGCAGAGGATACATGAGGCTAGGGAGGCAGACAAGCAGAGGGACAAAGCAGAAAGGCGGAGGCAGTTCGAGCTGAATAGGATAGAGAGGATACAGCAAGGAGGTCCAGCACCAGATTGTGATGATGTGTTGGTGGTGCCATTTAATATCAGCCAAGAAATTAAGTTAGTACCACCATTTGATAAAGCTGAGGATGACCAGTATTTCCTACACTTTGAAAGGTGGCCCAGACTCAGAAATGGCCGAGGGATGAGTGGGCTGTCGTGGTACAAAGTTTGTTGAAGGGGAAGGCTCAGCAGGCGTATTCTGCCCTGACCCTTGAACAGTCCAAGAATTATGATGCAGTGAAAGATGCAGTGCTTAAGGTTCATGAGTTGGTTCCGGAGGCATATAGACAAAAGTTCAGAGATTTGAGGAAGTCTGGGAGCCAAATTTATGTGGAGTTTACCCATGAAAAACGGGTGTACTTTGATGGTTGGTGTATCTCAAAAGGGGCGGATGAGGACATTAACAATTTAAGAGAGTTGATGCTGATTGAAGAATTTAAAAACTGTCCCTGACAACATCAAGACATACTTAAATGAAAAAGAGGCTGAGATCCTGTCAGAGTCTGCTAAGTTAGCAGATAAGTATGCTTTAATCACAAGGTAAAGTTTTTCCCAAGTAGCAACTACCAAAGGAGTAGCAGGGATAACAAAGATACCCCCCCCCCACCCCAGGTTAAACCAGAGAGTAAGTTGGGAACTAGAGACAAGAGTAAGGAGGAAGGAAAGCTGTCAAAAGGGAAGTTTTCCAGTTTCACCTGTCACTATTGTAAGAAGCCTGGTCATATGGTGGTGAATTGTTTTGCTATGAAAAGGGAAAAAGGAAAGGAAAAGGAGACAATCCCAACTGGTTGTGTTTAGTCAGTTGAGACACCATGGAGAAAGAAAGGGTCTGACCGAGTGCAAGAGAGATTTGAGCAGCTTATCTCAGAGGGGTTCGTGTCTGTGGAAGAGAGGTCAACCCCGGTTCCAGTGAGAGTCTGGAGAGATACTAGGGCTTTTCAGTCACTAATATTGGATAGTGATTTGGACTTCAGTGATGAGATGAAAACCGACAAAGTCAATATTATTAAGGGAATTGGAAAGGGGGCTGAGTCTGTGCCTTTGCATAAGGTAATTTTGAAATGCAAATTGGTATCAGGGCCTGTTAAGATTGGGTTACAATCTGAGTTGTCAACAGGCAATGTTGATGTCTTGCTGGGTAATGACCTTGCAGGTGGGGATGTTTATTCAGCAGTGCAGCTAATGAGCAAGACTGTTGCTGACAACCCACGCATGGATACTGATGTGTACCCTGGATGCGCAGTGACCAGAAGCTTGTCTAAAAAGGCTGCTGACGCATATAACAAAGACAGGGGTTCAACTTACAAGAATTTGTCAGAGACTTTTCTACCTTCCATGTTACATCAGGATTTGGGTAGTAAGGGGGATGAGAAAGGTTTGTCCTTGTCCAGGGATGAATTTATAGCAGAACAAAGTTGATATTCTGAAATTGCTGTGTTAAAGGAGACAGCTCTCACAGAAGAGGAGGTTCAGAGAGAGTCAGTGGGATATTATCTTAAGAATGGGGTGTTAATGAGGAAGTGGAGATCACCTACTGTTCCTGCAAGTGAGGAGTGGGCCATTGAACATCAAGTTGTGGTCCTGAAAGTTCACAGGGCTGAGATTTTAAACATGGCTGAAAGTATACCTTTAGAAGGACACTTTGGAGTGAGAAAGACAGTGAACAGGATTATGAAGGAATTCCACTGACCTAATTTAAGAAAGGATGTTGTGAATTTTTGCAAGACTTGCCATACCTGTCAGGTTGTGGGAAAACCTAACCAGGTGATTCAAGTAGCACCACTTAAACTAATAACTGCTTTTGGTGAACCTTTTTCCAGGGCCAAGTGGAATGTGTTGGCCCATTGCCAAAGACTGCAGCTGGCTATGAATATCTGTTAACAATCATGTGTGCTGTGTCTAGGTTCCCTGAAGCGATACCTCTCAGAAACATCAGGGCCAAGACTGTGGTAAAAGCACTTATTAAATTTTTCACACTGGGAGGTCTACCTAAAGAGATCCAATCTGACCAGTGTAGTAACTTTACTTCGAGAACATTCCAAGGTTGAACAAGAAATTGAATAAGTGCTAACAGCGGCATTATTAGGCCATCTACCTCAGACTGGGTGTCACCTTGTGTGATTGTCCCTAAGCCGGACAGGAGCATTTGATTCTGTACTGACTACAGGAAAGTTAATGCAATAACCAAGACAGATGCTTATTCTATCCCAAGAGTGGATGACTGTATTGATAGAGTGGGGAAGGCTGAATACCTTACAAAGATTAACCTGTTAAAAGGATACTGGTATGTTCCTTTGACAGACAGGGCTAAGGAAATATCTGCATTTGTGACACCATCTGGACTGTATGAGTACAATGTTTTACCCTTCAGGATGCTCCAGGGACGTTCCAAATTCAGTGATTCAAGGTTTAGAAAATACAAGGGCTTATATTGATGACTTGGTTGTATGCAATGACACCTGGGAAGAGCGTATCTCAGCAGTAGAGAAGCTGTTTGAAAGGCTGTCCAAGGCAAGTCTCACTGTAAACCTTACTAAAAGTGAATTTGGCCACGCCACTGGCACGTATCTTGGCTATGTAGTAGGCACTGGCTCCTGTGCAGGCCAAAGTTCAGGCTATTGCTGAGTTTTCCATTCCGACAGGCAAGAAAGCGTTCAGGTTTTTAGGAGTGGTTGGGTATTGCCATAAATTTTGTAAGAATTTTGCAGACATCGCTCTCCCCTTAATGAAACTCCTGGGAAAGAGTGAAAGATTTGTGTGGACTGACCTTTGCCAAGAGGCATTTGACCACCTAAAAACCATTCTGTATCATCACCCTGTGCTCAAAGCACCTGATTTCACTAAACCATTTTCAATCGCAGTAGACGCTAGTGATGAAGCTGCCGAGGCAGTATTGTTGCAAAAGGATGATGATGAAATTGAATATCCAGTGGCTTATTTCTCAAAGAAATTTAATGTGCATCAGAAGAATTACTCTACTGTTGGAAAAGAGCTGCTAGCACTCATTTTAGCATTGCAACATTTTGATGTCTACATATGTCCTGCTCAGAAACCACGTGGTTTACACCGACCATAATCCATTAGTGTTTCTGAGAAAAATGAAGGATAAGAATCGAAGGTTACTTAACTAAAGTCTGATTTTGCTAGAGTATGACATGGAAATAAAACATATGAAAGGTACTGACATTATTATAGCAGACTGTTCGTCTAGATGTCAAGTCTGAGATTGTACAGGTAGTCCCCGAGTTAGGTACGTCCGACTTATGGACAACTTGTACTTATGAACCGAGGAAGGAGAACATCATCCGCCATTTTAAGTCGGATCGCGATGCTGTCCGCCATTTTATGTTGTTGCCGTTGACACTGTGTTAAATGTTTAACTTTGTATTTGGCTTAAAATATTCTTATTCACTCTGACCCCGCCCCTCTGTTCTGCTCGGCTGGTGGCGCAGTCAGATCAGCACCAGGCTAGAGAACAGAGGTTCCCGAGTTCGATTTAGTGACAGACTGCTCCCGTGCCAGGTTGATGTCGATTCAGTGACTCCCGTACCATCCATGCCAGGTTGATGTCAAGCTCGCAACTCGACCTCGTAAAAAAAACACTGCCAGCTCCAGTTTAAATTCCCATGCGGAATATTGTGAAGGATCAAATACCCAAACCCAGCACAGCCCCCACTTGTCCCATTTAACCTGTCTCAGTGCAGTAGTCCTTAGGACTCAGCGGACCTCGGGAGTTGACGCAGCTCGGGACCCACCGCCCGCAGTGTTTCTGTTCCATTGATGGGAAGCAATCGCGATCGAAAATAAAGTGGAAATAATAAAGCGTTTGGAAAGAAAGAGGTGAAATGTCATCGATCATGGAAAAGCATTAGGCTACAGTCGGTCAACAATCGGAACAATTTTAAAGGATAATGGATAAAGTGAGAATAATGGAGCATGTGAAAGGCCCTGCCCCAATGAAAGCTACAATTATTACTAAGCAATACAGTGGTTTAATTATTGGAATACATACGTTTCTTAAGTATTTTATATGCATAGAAAGGTAAAATATATACTATATACTAAGACAAACGTTTGACTAACTGACGCTAAATAATACCAGATGTACTTGTTTTGACTTCTGTATAAATCCGACTTAAAGACGGACTCAGGAACGGAACTCATACGTAACCCAGGGACTGCCTGCATTGCTTTCCTGTTACCTGATAATTACACATGTATTGCTTTATGCTGCATAATCGATAGTTAAGACAAAGATTTTGCTGCTTCATCCAAATTTTTCTTAAAAGGAGGGAGTTGTGATGAGACCTGTAGGATGATTCTAAGTGGACTCTTCCTTTAAAGAGAGGGAGCGGACAGCATGTGTGCTATTTCAGGAAGAGAGAGCAACAGAAAGTCTGTTGCTTTGAAACTGAAAGGCGGAACTATATGATGGACATCTAGTGTTCAGCAGTTGTGGAATATATACTAGGTCAGTTGACTTTGTAATCAGACATGCCAGATACCAAGGAAGACACTGGTTGAGCTTTGTGTGCCCACGACAAAGGTGGGTTTTTTTGCTCACAGTGAGGACAAAAGGATGACTGGTGGAAAGCTATCAGTGTGTTTAACCCTTCCCTGGGTTGATAGCGGTACCACGTGAAAATGGTATCCTCCTTTTGTGGTCACAAGTCAGTGACTTTAAGTTTCGGGTGCAGGAGGACAATGTGGAAGATTCGGCGGCATCGGCACTAGGAAAACAAAATCTCTCTCTCTCCAACTCTACCCAATTCAAATTCCAGAACTGACCTGATTACTTACCATACCACTGTAAGACTATATCATCTAATAACTTGAGCTTGGAGAAGCTTGGGAACTTTATTTACTCATTTATATATGCATAAACTCTGCTAACCTGTTTTGCCGTATCTTGTTTTATATTACTTTATCATGTAGTTACCAATAAAATAGTGTTTATAATGGAAACACTCAGACTCCAGTTGTGTCCATTTCTGCTGGTTCTTTTTAACCCATTACGGGGTACGTAACGGGGTGAATAACTCTACTGGGTGTTTTTTTTAGACCACCCAGTAGTAACAGGGAAATTGAGGAGCAGGTAAGGAGACAAATCCTGGAAAGGTGTAATAATAACAGGGTTGTTGTGGTGATGGAGTTTAATTTCTCAAGTACTGATTGGCATCTTCCTAGAGTGTGGGATTTAGATGGGGTAGAGTTTGTTAGGTGGGTTCAGGAAGGATTCTTGTCGCAATATGGAGATAAGCCTAGAAGAGGAGAGGGCTGTACTTGATCTGGTATTGGGAAATGAACCTGGTCAGGTGTCAGGTCTCTCAGTGGGAGAGCATTTTGGAGATAATGATCACAATTCTATATCCTTTACCATAGCATTGGAGAGGGTTAGGAACAGACAAGTTAGGAAAGTGTTTAATTGGAGTAAGAGGAAATATGAGGCTATCAGGCAGGAACTTGGAAGCATAAATTGCAAACAGATGTTCACAGGGAAACGTACAGAAGAAATGTGGCAAATGTTCAGGGGTACTTGTGTGGGGTTCTGCATAGGTATGTTCCAATGAGATAGGGAAAGGATGGTAGGGTACAGGAACTGTGATATACAAAGGCTGTTGTAAATCCAGTCAAGAAGATGAGAAAACCTTATGAAAGTTTAAAAAAAAAACTAGGTAATGATAGAGATCTAGAAGATTATAAGGCTAGCAGGAAGGAGCTTAAGAATAAAATTAGGAGAGCCAGAAGGGGCCATGAGATGGCCTTAGTGAACAGAATTAAGGAAAACCCCAAGGCATTCTACAAGTATGTGAAGAGCAAGAGGATAAGACACGAGAGAATAGGACCAATCAAGTGTGACAGTGGAAAAATGTGTATGGAACCGGAGGAGATGGCAGAGGTACTTAATGAATATTTTGCTTCAGTGTTTACTACAGAAAAAGATCTTAGCAATTATAGGGATGACTTTCAGTGGACTGAAATGCTTGAGCATGTAGATATTAAGGAAGAGGATGTGCTGGAGCTTTGGAAAGCATCAGGTTGGATAAGTCACCAGGACTGGACAGGATGTAGCCAAGGCTACTGTGGGAGCAAGGGAGGAGATTGCTGAGCCTCTGGCAATGATTTTTGCATCATCAATGAGGACTGGAGAAGTTCCAGATGATTGGAGGGTTGCGGGTGTTGTTCCCTTATTCAAGAAAGGAAGTAGAGATACCCCAGGAAATTAGAGACCAGTGTGTCTTACTTCAGTGGTTGGTAAGTTGATGGAAAAGATCCTGAGAGGCAGGTTATTTATGAACATTTGGAGAGGCTCAATGTGATTAGGAATAGTCAGCATGGCTTTTTCAAAGGCAGGTCGTACCTTACGAGACTGATTGAATTTTTTGAGGACATGAATAAACACATTGATGAAGCTAGAGCTGTAGATGTAGTGTATATGGACTTCAGCAAGGCATTCAATAAGGTACCCCATGCAAGGCTTATTGAGAAAGTAAGGAGGCATGGGATCCAAGGGGACATTGCTTGGTGGATCCAGAACACAGAAGGCAATGAGTGGTTGTAGACGGGTCATATTCTGCATGGAGGTCGGTGACTAATGGTGTGCCTCAGAGATCTGTTCTGGGACCCCTGCTCCTGTGCTTTTTATAATTGACCTGGATGAGGAAGTGGAGGAATGGGGTTCAACCCAGTTAAGTGTGAGGAGGCTCATTTTAGTAGGTCAAATATGATGGCAGAATATAGCATTAATGGTAAGACTCTTGGCAGTGTGGAGGATCAGATTGATCTTGAGGTCAAAGTCCATAGGACAGTCAAAGCTGCTATGCAGGTTGACTCTGTGGTTAAGAAGGTGTACAGTGTGTTGGCCTTCATCAACTGTGGGATTGAGTTTAAGAGTCGAGAGGTAATGTTGCAGCTATATAGGACCCTGGTCAGACTCAACTTGGAGAACTGGCCTCAGTTCTGGTCGCCTCACTACAGGAAGGATGTAAAAAACATAGAAAGGGTGCAGAGGAGATTTACAAGGATGTTGCCTGGATTGGAGAGCATGCCTTATGAGAAAAGGTTGACTAAACACGGCCTTTTCTCCTTGGAGTGACGGAGGATGAGAGGTGACCTGATAGAGATGTATAAGATAATGAGAGGCATTCATTGTGTGGATAGTCAGAGGCTTTTTCCCAGGGCTGAAATGGCTAACATGAGAGGGCATAGTTTTAAGGTGCTTGGAAGTACGTACAGAGGAGACGTCAGGGGTAAGTTTTTTTACACAGAGAGTGGCGAGAGCATGGAATAAGCTGTCGTCCGCGGTGGTGGAGGTGGAAATGATAGGGTCTTTTAAGAGACTCCTGGATGGGTACATGGAGCTTAGAAAAATAGAGGGCTACGGGTAAGCCTAGGTAGTTCTAAGGTAGGGGCATGTTCGGCATTGCATTGTGGGCCGAAGACCCTGTATTGTGCTGTAGGTTTTCTATGTTTCTATGCTTACCATCCTCTGCTTCTAACCTCTAAACCAATTTTGAATCCATTTAACTCGATCACCCTGGATTCCAGAGGACCTAACCTCCAGATCAGTCTACGGAGCATTTCCTTATTAAAGGCCTTGTTGAAGTCTAAACAGACAAGCATCCACAAACCCACCCTCACCTACTTCTGCTTAACTCATCAAAACTTTTAAATATTCATCAAGCACAACTTTCCACACACTAACACCTCCAAAGTTCAAAGTAAATTTATTATTAAAGTATGTATATGTCACCTCGCAAGCATTCACAGCAAATACAAAGAAACAATAGAATTAGTGAAAAACTCCACACAACAAAGATGGGCAAACAACCAGAGTGCGAAAATCAACAAGTTGGTTAAATACACAAAAAAAGCAGAGCAGCATGGTAGAAATTCTGGCACCAAAACTAAGGAGCTTGTACATTCTCCCCCCATGACTGCGTGAGTTTCCTCTGGGTTCTCACAGTCCTAAGAAATACCAGTTGGTTGGCATTTGGCCACTTTAAGTTGTCCTGTGATTGGAATGATATTTTGCTCTGTATCGCTAAATAAATAATATTAATAATTAATTAATAACAAATATTGAGAACATGAGCTGTCGTCCTTGACAGTGAAATCATAGGCTGTGGAATCAGTTCAGTGTTGAGGTGAGTGAAGCTACCCACGTTGGTTCAGGAGTCTGATGGTTGATAATTGTTTCCAAACCTCCTGGTGTGGGACCCGAAGCTCCTTCCTGATGGCAGCATCCAGGAGAGCATGGCCCAGGTGGTGAATGCTGCTTTCCTGCAAGAGCACTTCTTGTAGGTGCGTTCAATGGTGGGGAGAGATTTACTTGTGACGGTCTGTATTGAGGACGGGGTCACCGTGCATTTATGGAATTTTGTCAAAGTTTTAGATGATATACTGAATCTTTGCAAGGTTCTAAAAAAAAAGTAGATGTGTTACCTTGCCTTCTTTGTAAAGGCACCTGCAAACTGGATCCTGGACAGAAACTATGAAAATGGCAACACCAAGGAATTTAAAATTACTAAACATCACCGCTTCTGATTCCCTGATGAGGACTGGCTCATGGACCTCCAGCTTCCTCCTCCTGTAGTCAATAATCATCTCTTTGGTGTTGCTGTTGTACCAGTCAGATTGCCAATCACCCTCCTATACATTGATTCATCACCACCTTTGATTCAGTCAACAGTGGTCTCATCAGCAAACTTAAATACGGCAATGAGTCTGTACTTAGCCTCACAGTCATAAGTGTAAAGTGAGTTGAGTAGGGGGCTAAGCACACAGCCTTGTGGTGCAACTGTTCTGATGATGATTGTGGAGGAGATGATGCTTCCAATCCGAACTGATGAGAGCCTGCAAGTGAGGAAATCGAGGATCCAGTTGCACAAGGATGTATTGAGGATAAGGCCTTAGAGCTTATTGATTAGTTTTGAGGGGATGGTAGTGTTGAATTCAGAGCTGTAAGCAATGAAGAGCATGTTGATGTATAAATCTTTATTGTATAGATGTTCCAGGGTTGAGTGAAGAGCTAATGAAATGGCACCTGCTGTTGACTTGTTATGATGATAGACAAACTGGAGTGGATCAGGCAGGAGTTGATATGTTACATCATTAACCTCTCAGAGCACCTGATCACAGTGGATCTAAGTGCTATTGTACGATAGAAATTGAGGGAGTTTACCGCCATCTTCTAGGGCACTGGTATGATTGAAGTCTGTGGGTACCTTAGACAATCAAAGCAACAAGTTAGATATCAGAAAGCACTCCAGCTAGCATAGGTCTCGGCCTGGTACACCATCTAGACTAGATGCTTTCCGTGGGTTCATCCTCCTTAAGGATGCTCACGTTGGCCTCAGAGACAAATCACAGGGGTGTTGGAGCTTGTGAAGGTGCCTCCATGTTTTATCAGCCAAAGTGAGCATAAAAGGCATTGAGCTCATCTGGGAGTGAAACCTTGTTGTGACATATGCCATTTTTTTTTTACTTTGTAGGAAGTGATAGAATTCAGACCTGCCACAGCTATCCAGCATCCTTCTGTAATTCTAGTTAGGTCAGGAATTTGCACTTTGCATGTGAGATGGCTTTCTGGAGGTCGTACCAGGACCTCTTGTATCTGAATGGAATGCCACTAATCTGGCTCTCAGCAGACTGCAGATCTCTTGGTTGGGGAAGACCAAATGATTCTGTGGGGACACACTTGTTGATGAGTCCGTGACAACCATAGCATCTTCAATAGACAATAGGTGCAGAAGTAGATCGTTCGGCCCTTTGACCCTGCACCACCATTCTGAGATCATGGCTGATCATCTACTATCAATACCTGGTTCCTGCCTTGTCCCCATATCCCTTGATTCCCCTATCCATAAGGTACCTATCTAGCTCCTTCTTGAAAGCATTCAGAGAATTGGCCTCCACTGCCTTCCGAGGCAGTGCATTCCAGACCCCCACAACTCTCTGGGAGAAGAAGTTTTTCCTTAACTCTGTCCTAAATGACCTACCCCTTATACTCAAACCATGCCCTCTGGTACTGGACTCTCCCAGCATCTGGAACATATTTCCTGCCTCTATCTTGTCCAATCCCTTAATAATCTTATATGTTTCAATCAGATCCCCTCTCAATCTCCTTAATTTCAGTGTGTACAAGCCCAGTCTCTCTAACCTCTCTGCGTAATGTGAATCTATGCTGCACTTCCTCTACAGCCAGGATGTCCTTCCTTAACCCTGGAGACCAAAACTTTACACAATACTCCAGGTGTGGGCTCACCAGGGCTCTGTACAAATGCAAGAGGATTTCCTTGCTCTTGTACTCAATTCCCTGTGTAATAAAGGCCAACATTCCATTAGCCTTCTTCACTGCCTGCTGCACTTGCTCATTCACCTTCAGTGACTGATGAACAAGGACTCCTAGATCTCTTTGTATTTCTCCCTTACTTAACTCTACACTGTTCAGATAATAATCTGCCTACCTGTTCTTACTCCCAAAGTGGATAACCTCACACTTATTCACATTAAAAGTCATCTGCCAAGTATCTGCCCACTCACCCAGCCTATCCAAGTCACCCTGAATTCTCCTAATATCCTCATCACATGTCACACTGACACCCAGCTTAGTATCATCAGCAAACTTGCTAATGTTATTCTCAATGCCTTCATCTAAATCATTGATGTAAATCGTAAACAGCTGTAGTCCCAATACCGAGCCTTGTGGCACCCCACTAGTCACCACCTGCCAGTCCGAGAAACACCCATTCACCATTACCCTTTGCTTTCTATCTGCCAACCACTTTTCTATCCATGTCAATATCTTCCCCCCCCCCCCAATGCCTGATTTTACCCACCAATCTCCTATGTGGGACCTTATCAAATGCCTTCTGAAAATCGAGGTACGCTACATCCACTGGATCTCCCTTGTCTAACTTCCTGGTTACATCCTCGAAAAACTCCAATAGATTAGTCAAGCTTGATTTGCCCTTGGTAAATCCATGCTGGCTCAACCCAATCCTATCACTGCTATCTAGATATGCCACTATTTCATCTTTAATAATGGACTCTGGCATCTTCCCCACTACTGATGTTAGGTTGACAGGATGATAGTTCTCTGTTTTCTCCCTCCCTCCTTTCTTGAAAAGTGGGATAACATTAGCCATTCTCCAATCCTCAGGAACTGATCCTGAATCTAAGGAACAAGATCATTCTGATAGTCTTGAACACAGCCCAATCCATTGACTCGAAGCAATCATGTAACCACTCCTCTGCCTCTCATCACCACCTCACTGTTGTTCTTACCTCTGGAGCCTTAGCCTTAGCCTCTGCCTATATATAGGTAGGAGGAGGATAGCCAGTTTATCAGATTTCCTGAAATGCAGTCTGGGGATGGAACCATAGTATAACAGTGGTCTAGTGTGTAGGGCCCTGGTGCTGCAGGAAATATATTCATGATAATTGGACAGATTTCTTCTAGCAAGCCAGGACTTCTTTAATTTGAAAGGCATCAGGATAGGTTGTTTCTTGTTTGCTAATTACGGCACTCAATACATCCAGTGCTTGCTTAACATCTGCCTTTGGCAGTATGTAAACTGTGGTCAGGATCACAGAGAAGAACTCTCTTGGTCAGTACAACCATTGGCACTTAATCATTACATGTTCCAAGTCAGGTGAACAAGAGTGCATATGACAAGATCACTACATCCATGAAGAGTTTATCATGAAACACAGACCCACCTCATGCCTTTTCTGAATCGGTCCATCCCGTGACTGAGAAACCCTCTGCAGCACCGTATCCAGCATTTCCAGATTGAATCATGCCTCCATGGAACAGAGAAAGCACCCATCCCTCATTTCCCTCTGATACAACAATCTTGTCCTTGGGTTCTCTATCTTGTTCTCCAGTGACTGTACATTTAATAACAAGATGCTGAGTAGAGGAAGTTTTCAACCTTAATGCCTTAATCTGACTTGAAGTCCTCTTCTCCTCCCTCTCATCCGGTGTCGGCAATGTACCTTTGTTTGCTCAAAGGTGCTATACTTGCATTCCTGAGAGTCAAGCCTGCAGAGTCCTTCAGAAGATTATTAAATCATTAATTTGGTAGAAGATTCAAAAGTACATTCCTTTAAAGGAAATTGCAGGCTGCAGATTGTAGCAAGCGTTCAGATGATCTACAGTGGCATGCAAAAGTCTGGAAACCCCTGATCAAAATTTCTGTTACTGTGAATAGTTAAGTGAGTAGAAGATGAACTGATCTCCAAAAGTCATAAAGTTGAAGATGAAACATTATTTTCAACATTTTAAGCAAGATTAGTGTATTATTTTTGTTTTGTACAATTTTGTAGAAAAAGGAAAGGAGCACTATGCAAAAGTTTGGGCACCCTAAGAGATTTGAGCTCTCAGATAACTTTTACCAAGGTCTAGACCTTAATTAGCTTGTTAGGGCTATGGCTTGTTCACAGTCATCGTTTGGAAAGGCCAGGTGACGTAAATTTCAAAGTTTTATAAATACCCTGACTCCTCAAACCTTGTCCCACAATCAGCAGCCGTGGGCTCCTCTAAGCAGCTGCCTAGCACTCTGAAAATTAAAATAAATGATGCCCACAAAGCAGGAGAAGGCTATAAGAAGATGGCAAAGTGTTGTCAGGTAGCCCTGTCCTCAGTTCATAATGTAATTAAGAAATGACAGTTAAGAGGAACGGTAGAGGTCAAGTTGAGATCTGGAAGACCAAGAAAACTTTCCGAGAGAACTGCTCATAGGATTGCTAGAAAGGCAAATCAAAACCCCCGTTTGACTGCAAAAGACCTTCAGGAAGATTTAGCAGACTCTGGAGTGGTGGTGCACTGTTCTACTGTGCAGTGACACCTGCACAAATATGACCTTCATGGAAGAGTCATCAGAAGAAAACCTTTCCTGCCTCCTCACCACAAAATTCAGTGTCAGAAGTTTACAAAGGAACATCTAAACAAGACATGCATTTTGGAAATAAGTCCTGTGGTCTGATTAAGTTAAAATGGAACTTTCTGGTCACAATGAGCAAAGGTATGTTTGGAGAAAAAAGGGTGCAGAATTTCATGAAAAGAACACCTCTCCAACTGTCAAGCAAGGGGTGGATCGATCATGTTTTGTGCTTGTTTTGCAGCCAGTGGCACGGGGAACATTTCACTGGTAGAGGGAAGAATTAATTAAATTAAATACCAGCAAATTCTGGAAGCAAACATCACACTATCTGTAAAAAATTTGAAGATGAAAAGAGGATGGCTTCTACAACAGGATAATGATCCTAAACACACCTCAAAATCCACAATGGACTACATCAAGAGGTGCAAGCTGAAGGTTTTGCCATGGCCCTCACAGTCCCCCGACCTAAACATCAACGAAAATCTGTGGATAGACCTCAAAAGAAGACGGTCCAAGAATCTCACAGAACTAGAAGCCTTTTGCAAGGAAGAATGGGCGAAAATCCCCCAAACAAGAATTGAAAGACTCTTAGCTGGCTACAGAAAGCGTTTATAAGCTGTGATACTTGCCAAAGGGGGTGTTACTAAGTACACTGTGCAGGGCACCCAAACTTTTGCTTCGGGCCCTTCTCCATTTTTGTTATTTTGAAACTGTAAAAGATGGAAATAAAAAAGTAATCTTGCTTAAAATATTAAAGAAATGTGTCATCTTTAACTTAATGCCCTTTAGAAATCAGGTCATCTTTTACTCACTTAGTTATTCACAGTAACAGAAATTTTGACCAAGGTGCCCAAACTTTTGCATGCCACTGTACATTTAAAAGTTTCTAGAAATCAGACTCCCTGTCCACATGCTAGTAGATCCTGTGGTTTAAAATCTCCTCCAGTAACTTTCCCATTACTGTTGTCAGGCTGACTGGGCTGTAGTTCCCTGGCTTGTCCTTGCTACTGTTCATAAATAAGACAGTAAAATTAGTCACTTTGCAGTCTTCGCTAATGGCTAATGATAATGGACTTCACAATTTCTTCTCTAGTCTCCCACAAAGTCCTAGGATACAATCAGTCAGAATTGGGGAGTTCTCCACCTTAATATGCTGTGTAAGGCTGCAAGTATCTCCTTGCTGATACAAATGTCTTCCAAAAATCTCCATTTGTTTCCCTCATCTCTTGAGGAGCCATGATTTTCTCCTCAGAAAACACTGTGGAAAAAAATATTCATTAAAAATCTCATCCATCTCTCCTGCAGCTCAACACATTGGCAGCCTACTGATCTCTCAGGAGGCCTACTCTCTCCACAGCCTCCCCTCTTTTCTTCAGAGACGCCTAAAACTGCTTCCTAATTTATGGTTCACACCGCCGATGCTCAGCATAGTAGAATGCAGCAGAACATGTCTGGTTTGATCATTGCAAGAACTCAGTCATCATCAGTTAATACTGCAAAAACAAAAGTACAAAAATCATTTATAATTTCATTTAATTCATAACAATTTTTCATAACTGACCATTAAATCAACAAAATCATGCTTAGTTTTAAAATGAGTTATTTTATTCTAGTTAGGGCATCTCCACAGATTTGTACATTGACATCAAAATACTTACAGATCCAGCTGATGTACATTGGTATTATGATACATTATAAATATCAACTTCAGTAATTTTTCAACCATGCAACAATGAGATTAAACAGTAAAGCAGAATTAATTTGTTGAAAACAGCACTAAAATCTATGGAGAGCTTTTAAAAAATTCTAGTTGGGCATTATCAAATGTTCTGTGGACTGTGAAAAATGTTCCATTTTTAATTTTAAAATGATCACATAAAAAAACTTATGGCTGTCACTACAAAGTGACTCAGGGGCAAGATGAATACCCAGGACTGTCATTGTGAATGGAGGACTCAGCACGTTTAACAGGCTCCCAGGATATTGTTATTGTTACTCCTGTCTCAATCAGAATTGACCCTCTCTACGTAGACCTGTACTTTGTCAATGATTATATTGATTTTCATTGTACCATTTCAACTTAAACTACAATTCACCAAATGGCAGCACCCTCACCTCAGTTAACCATCACCTTATAGCCATTAAAGTATAATCGGAGGAGTTCTGCATCATTTAGAAATGTTACTAATTTTAGAAAGAGCTGGCATCACTTTCCCATCATCTCCCTAAATTCTATCCTGTAGGATACTCAGAGATTTCTTTGGACTCTACAATCGACTCTGCCCCATTACCCTCTTTGGCAGTGCGTTCTCAATCACCAATGCTCAAAAAACATTCCTGATATATCTTCTGGTTCTTTCACCAATTCTCTTCATTCTGTGTCCTCAGTTCTTGAACCTTCCTCCAAAGGGATGTTTCTATTTACGCACCAGTCTCACTGAGTGTTGACCTTTCATAATTTTAAACATCTTTATTAGATCCTCGGCTCTCTCCTCTGTTCCAAGGAGAACACCCTCAGCTTGTCCAACCTATCCACAGAACAAAAGCCCTTACCTCCAAAATCATTTGAGCAAACCTCTGAACCCTCTGATCTCTCTCCTGGAGTATGGTGCCAAGAATTGACTTAGAAGAGGGAACACTGTGTCTCCTCAGTGATGGGCTATCAGAGTACCATTTAAATGTGGTGAATGTTTCAGTCCTTTATTAGCTGGATGAATTGATTGATTTGTGGAGGAAAGGCTTCAAATTTGGCATTATTTTTACATACGCATTTTTAAAATAATTTAGGCTGAAGGGGCAATGGAAAATTCTGCAGCCCATTCCATAAAATCTGGCTAAGGTTGCATTTAAATGGTGACCTACACACACAATAACAACAGACCTTCCAAAGATCTTTTACAAAAGGGAAGTCATGTTTGACAAATTTGTTGGAGTTCTTTGAGGACATAACATATAGGGTAGATAAAGGGGAACCAGTGGATGTGGTGTATTTGGACTTCCAAAAGGCATTTGACACGGTGCCACACCAAAGATTATTACTTAAAGTAAAAAATCATGGGATTGGGGATAATATTCTGGCATGGGTGGAGGATTGGCTTTCTAACAGAAAACAGAGAGTTAGGATAAATGGTTTATTCTCAGACTGGCAGTTGGTGACTAGTGGTGTTCCGCAGGGGTCAGTGTTGGGACCCCAACTCTTTACAATCTATATTATTGATTTGGAGAAAGGGACTAAGTGCAACATATCGAAGTTTGCTGATGGCACAAAGATGGGAGGGAGTGTAATGAGGACATTGAAACCCTGCAGGGGGACATAGATAGGCTGAGTGATTGGGCAGACATTTGGCAGATGAAATATAATACTGACAAGTGTGAGGTCTTGCACTTTGGCAGGAAAAATAATAGAGCAAGTTATTATCTAAATGGAGAGAAACTGGAAAGTGCTTCTGTGCAAAGGAATCTGGGGGTCCTGGTGCAGGAAACACAAAAAGTTAGTATGCAAGTGCAGCAGGTGGTCAAGAAGGCCAATGGAATGCTGGCTTTTATTGCGAGGGGGATGGAGTGTAAGAACAGGGAGGTCTTACTGCAGTTGTACCGGGTATTGGTGAGACCACACCTGGAGTACTGCGTGCAGTTCTGGTGTCCATATTTAAGAAAGGACATACTGGTTCTTGAGGCAGTGCAGAGAAGGTTCACTAGGTTAATTCCGGGGATGGGTGGGTTGATGTATGATGAGAGGTTGAGTAGATTGGGACTCTACTCATTGGAGTTCCGAAGAATGAGAGGCGATCTTATTGAAACATATAAGATTGTGATCCGGTGGATGCGGGGAGAATGTTCCCAATGATGGGTGAAACTAGGACTAGGGGGCATAATCTTAAAATAAGGGGATGCCGTTCCAGGACTGAGATGAGGAGAAATTTCTTCACTCAGAGGGTAGTGGGGCTGTGGAATTTACTGCCCCAGAGAACTGTGGAAGCTACTACACTCAATAAATTCAAAACGGAGATAGACATTTTCCTGGATAAAAATGGCATTAGGGGATACGGTGAGCGAGCAGGTAAGTGGACATGAGGCTAGGTTTAGATCAGCCATGTGATCTCCTGGGCCAGTTTTCGATAGTCTGGATGGGTCGGAGAGGAATTTTCCAGATTTTTCTCCTCAATTGGCAAATCGTTTCTTTTTCTCCCGGGTGATCACATGGGTTTGGGCGGGATGAATAATAAAATAAAATGGGCAGCATGGTGCCCTGTTGGTTGGCACTGTTGCCTTGTGGGATTCGGTGAAAACTAGAGTTAAGATTGGATCAGCCATGATCTTGTTGAATGGCGGAGCAGGCTTGAGGGTCCGATTGGCCTACTCCTGCTCCTATCTCCTATGTTCTTATATATCTTCTTCCTGGTGAGTCACAAAAATTAGACAACACAGGAGGAAGCCATCTGCCCATTGTGCTGTGTTGGCTAAGTTAAAACACCTCAGCCCAATCTCACCTTTCAGCAGTGGGTCTGTTTTCCTGCAGGTTGGTTCTGGACCCTGTAATATACCACCATCCCTCTAAACCACTATTCTTCGGAGACCATGCATATTTTTATACACCTCAGTTAAACAGCAGGTTGGTGAAGTTAGCAGAGTAGCACAGTCATTGCCGCAGTGACCTAGGTTTGACCCAGTCCTATGTGTGTGGGGTCCTGATTTCCTCCCAAATCCAACATGTGGCTCAGATGATTAATTAGCCACTGTAAATTGCATGTGGTGTGCAGGTCAGTGGGTGGGGGGGGGGGGGGGGTGCAGTTGATTGCATGTGGGGAGAATAATGGTGTCAATCTAATGGAGCTCTGGATGGTCAGTGAGCTCAAGGTCACATTTAATACTGGATGAATGAAACTCTCCTCATCCTTCTCTGTTTCAAAGAAAAGCATCTACCTATCTCTCTCACATTTTATTCTCTGTTATGCCTAATAAATGAAGGCATCCCATGTGCTTTTTCAACTTCCTTCCATACCAGTCCTCTACCTTTAAGGATCCATTGGTAAGTGCTAGCCTCCCACCCCTCACTACCTATACCATGTATATCACTAAATGCATATCCTCACAATTTAGCCCCATCTGCCACTTCCCTGCCCACCTGAGCAGTCACTCGCATCCTGCTGTGCACTAAAACTTCACTCTCTCTCGTCTTTGAACAGTTAAAATACTAAAGACAACTTTTAAAGTTTAAAAAGCTAGAGACAGCTTGCTTGGTTCAGACAGGTAAAGACAACTTGCTTGTTTTCTCCTGGGATCAACTTAGATGAGGAACCTGAGATGTCTGATTGTTAGAACATAAACTGACGATGTACAAGATGATGACAGGTAGGGAAATCAGGATCACTTCCAGTAATTGGTGGGATATAGTTTGAGGCAGGGTGTATTACTAATGCCCAATCAAGTTAATATTACCCCAATTAAAACATTTGATTTTATTGCTGCCTTAAAGATCAAATATCCTGATGAAAAGTAACATTGCATTTTCCATATCAAACATAAAACAAATCTTCTAGGAAAGGCGAGTCGGTATGGGAGAGTTGGTTTGCCGTGCCTCAGGGAAATGGGTGTCGGTCAAACAACCTCAAATTGAATACCACAACCAGATCTTAGGTCTCTTGTGTTAGTCCCCACCCCACTTTACCCATCTCATTTTTCAACAATTGAAATTTTAAATCAAAGTACAGGAAACCCACATCAGAACTGGACCTTAAGTCTTCCTGAGTGTACGTTACAATTTCCCTGGACAAACACCTTGTTATACTACCTCAATGGAGTTGCAAATTCCATTCTATTCCTGCCCAACATCAATTATCCTAGATGAGACATTCTGCCCTATTCTCCATATAACTTGTAGCAGCAAGGAACAATTTAGCTGTTCATCCACTTGGAATTCTTTTTAGTGTTTCTAAAATAGATTTTTCTGCTTTGCTAATAGTTTATTTAAGATAGAAACAACCGAACATGAAAAACACTGATTTTCAATCAACGTTTAAGTACTTCCAGGAGATAAAAGTATGGAAAAATAGTATATGATTAGGACAAAGAGAACTAGCAACAGGAGGAGAGATTATTTACAAATGGCCATTTTCCTTACTTCAGGCAGGACTTCAGATTTATTGTGGCAATAATAAATCTGAACATTGGATTAAATATGCTATCACAATGAGAGAAACTTCCAGAGGTGTTCATGTATAGTCAGCTAACTGTTCTAGAATAAGCACCTGTAAACAATAATGTGTAGTGGTATCGTCAGAGCAAATTAACTGTTTTTTTTCTTCTCTCTGACACTGGCTCTCAAATTGAAGTAGTAAATATTACTTGTCAAAAGTATTTAACATTGTATCATATTTTAAAAGTAACACAAATAAAAGCATGAGCTTGAAATTCCAATCCTTTATTTTGTTTAGAAAATAGTTTTAACGTTATAAAGTAATGTTATAATACTACTAACAGTTGGACTTGGAATTTCAATCTCTGGTCCACAGCTTGATTCATTTCTCAGACATTTTGAATTTTAAAACAGCATCAAATGCATTCACAAGCAGCATCCAAAGTTCTGCTTTAAAAAGTTACACATTACTCCATTCAGGGTTTTGAACGCGCTGTATATGGCATCTAGTCTAAAAGTGAGCTCACAACAGAACATTCATGGCATTATAATTGTTCATTAGGTAGAAACACCTTGAGAAGCTGCATGATTTAGTTTCAGATAAAACTGCACACTCCCTTTATCCACAAAGAACAGGAAATGCTCGTCTTCAGCACGGTAATCTGCTCCTCCCTCTGCTCACAATCAGAAGGTACCGTTAAGGGCAGGACAACCAGATGAGGTGATCAGAGAATGAGATGGTTAAATATTTACAGGTTAAGTTACCAGTGGGACAATTCAGCTAGAGGATGCTGACATGGAAAAGAGTTGAAAGAAAATTTGGCTTCACCATCCATTTTCAGAAATTAACAAGGGAAAACAATTAACCCTCTGAAGAAGTACTTCAATCACTATCGGACTCATCCTGGTACTTTGACTTATTGGCACGGCCATTTTGTAAAGGCATCTCTTCATAATCACTCCTAATAAAGAAAATTCAAATGTCACTGAACAAAAATACAACTTATAAAAGTTCTCAAACAATTAAATTAGATTTAACAGTATAGTTTTCACCATTTCAACCAAACTTTTGAAATACCAACAAGCATTATTTTAGTAATTCAGATCTCAAGCTACACCTGCAAAGAGAGATGCAGTGGCATATTTGTCATACACAGTTTGCACTCAACTGATCCCAGCCACATGCTGTTGGTAACAGTCAGGAGAGGGAAGGGCAAGAAGCAGGTAATAGAGAGTACCCAGTGGCTACTCCCCTTAACAATAAGTATTCCTGCTTGAGTACTGTTGGGGGGGGGCAACCTACCTGGGGGAAGCAACAGTGGCCACGCCTCTGGCACAGAGTCTGGCCCTGTGGCTCAGAAGGGTAGGGAAAGGAAGAGGATGGCAGCAGTGATAGGGGACTCTGTAGTTAGGGGGTCAGATAGGCGATACTGTAGACACAGGAAAGAAACGTGGATGGTAGTTTGCCTCCCAGTTGCCATGGTCTGGGATGTTTCTGATCGGGTCCACGATATCTTGAAGTGGGAAGGAGAACAGCCAGAGGTCGTGCTACATATGGGTACCAACAACATAGGTAGGAAAAGGGTGGAGGCCCTGAAAACAGACTACAGGAAAGTCGATTGCGATCAACGGGTTGGCGACAACTACTTTAGATGTTTCAGAAAGGATAGGGAGGAAGGCAAAAGAGGTGGGGGCGTGGCACTGTTCATCAGAGATAGTGTCACGGCTGCAGAAAAGGGGGAAGTCATGGAGGGGTTGTCTACGGAGTCTCTGTGGATGGAAGTTAGGAATAGGAAGGGGCCAATAACTCTACTGGGTGTTGTTTTAATATAGACCACCCAATACTAACAGGAACATTGAGGAGCAGATAGGGAGACAGATTCTGAAAGGAGTAATAATAACAGGGTTGTTGTGGTGGGAGATTTCAATTTCCCAAATATTGACTAGCATCTCCCTAGAGTGAGGGATTTAGATGGGATAGAGTTTGTTTGGTGTGTTCAGGAAGGTTTCTTGACACAATATGTAGATAAACCTACAAGAGGAGAGGCTGTATTTGATCTGGTATTGGGAAATGAACCTGGTCAGGTGTCAGGTCTCTCAGTGGGAGAGTATTTTGGAGATAGTAATCACAATAGCATTAGAGAGGGATAGGAACAGACAATTTAGGGAAACATTTAATTGGAGTAAGGGGAAATATGAGTCTATCAGGTAGGAAATTGGAAGCATAAATTGGAATCAGATGTTATCAGGGAAACGTATGGAAGAAATATGGCAAATGTTCAAGGGATACTTGCGTGGGTTTGAGTAGGTACATTCCAATGAGACATGGAAAGGATGGTAGGGTATAAAGGGTAGGGATGGTGGTGTATAAAGGCTGTTGTAAAAGAAAAGAAGAGCTTATGAAAGGTTCAAAAAACTAGGTAATGATAGGAATCTAGAAGATTATAAGGCTAGCAGGAAGGAGTTTAGGAAGAGGCCATGAGAAGGCCTTGGCTGACAGGATTAAGGAAGACCCCAAGGCATTCTACAAGTATGTGAAGAGCAAGAGGAATAGGAACATGAACATGAAAGAATAGGACCTATCAAGTGTGACAGTGGGAAAGCATGTACGGATCTGGAGGAAATAGTGGGGGTACCTAATGAGTACTTTGCTTCAGTATTCACTATGGAAAAGGAACTTGGCGATTGTAGGGATGACTTGCAGTGGACTGAAAAGCTTGAGTGTGTAGATATTAAGGAAGAAGATGTGCTAGAGCTTTGGAAAGCATCAAGTTGGATAAGACACTGAGTCTGGATGGGATGTACCTCAGGCTACCATGGGAACCGTGGGAGGGGATTGCTGAGCCTCTGACAATGATTTTTGTATCATCAGAAGATGGGAAAGGTTCCAGAGGATTGGAGAGTTGCAGATGTTGTTCCCTTATTCAAGAAAGGGAGTAGGGAAAACCCCAGGAAATGATAGACCAGTGAGTCTTACTTCAGTGGTTGGTAAGTTGGTGGAAAAGATCCTGAGAGGCAGGACTTATGAGCATTTGGAGAGGCATTATATGATTAGGAATAGTCAGCATGGCTTTGTCAAAGGCTGGTCATGCCTTATGAGCCTGATTTAATTTTTTGAGGATGTGACTAACCACATTGATGACGGAAGAGTAGTAGATGTAGTGTATATGGATTTCAGCAAGGCTTTTGATGCAAGGCTTATTGAGAAAGTAAGGACGCATGGGATCCGAGGGGATATTGCTTTGTGGATCCAGAACTGGCCTGCTTACAGAAGGCAAAGAGTAGTTGTAGATGGGTCATATTCTGCACAGAGGTCAGTGACCAGTGGTATGCCTCAGGGATCTGTTCTGGGACCCCTTCTCTTTGTGATTTTTATAAATGACCTGGATGAAGAAGTGGAGGGATGGGTTAGAAAATTTGCTGATGACACAAAGGTTGGAGGTGTTGCAGATAGTGTGGAGGGCTGTCAGAGATTACAGCGGGACATCGATAGGATGCAAAACTGGGCTGAGAAGTGGCAGATAAGTGTGAGGTGGTTCAATTTTGGTAGGTCAAATATGATGGCAGAATATAGCATTAATGGTAAGACTCTTGGCAGTGTGGAGGATCAGAGGGATTTGGGGATCCGGGTCCATTGGACACTCAAAACTGCCGCGCAGGTTGACTCTATGGTTAAGAAGGCAAAAGGTGCATTGGCCTTCATCAATCGTAGGATTGAGTTTAAGAGCCAAGAGGTAATGTTGCAGCTATATAGGACCCTGGTCAACCCCACTTGGAGTACTGTGCTCAGTTCTGGTCACCTCACTACAGGAAGGACATGGAAACCATAGAAAGGGTGCAAAGGAGATTTACAAGGGTGTTGCCTGGATTGGAGAGCATGCCTTATGAGAATAGGTTGAGTGAACTCGGCCTTTTCTCCTTGGAGCGACTGAGGATGAGAGGTGACCTGATAAACATGTACAAGATAATGACAGGCATTGATCATGTAGATAGTCAGAGGCTTTTTCCCACGTCTGAAATGGCTAGCATGAGAGGGCATAGTTTTAAGGTGCTTGGGAGTCGGTACAGAGAAGATGTCAGGGTTAAGTTTTTTATGCAGAGAGTGGTGAGTGGGTGGAATGGGCTGCTGGTGGCGGTGGTGGAGGTGGGTATGATAGGCTCCTTTAAGGGACTCCTGGATGGCTACATGGAGCTTCGAAATATAGAGGGCTATGGGTAAAGCCTAGGTAGTTCTAAGGTAGAGACATGTTCGGCACAGCTTTGTGGGCTGAAGGCCCTGTATTGTGTTGTAGGTTTTCTATGTTTCGATGCAGAGATTACATGCCAGACGCATTCTCCAATTGAGGACTGATAAACCAATTTTGACCACTAAGCTGGATCTTAGGAAAATCCAACCTTCTGATCCAAATCCATACCATGGTTTTAAACCCTTGGCATTAATTGTTAAAACTGCAGCAAAAGCCCCATATAAACTTCTGATCCCTCTTGTCAAAGGCTGACTTATTTAACACCATGAATGATACAGACCATCATCCCAACCATCCACTGTCATTCTCCCAAGCACACTCCACCCTCGCCCCTTGCACATAGTAAATACATACATACTCACAATTTCATCACCGGTCATGGTCATGTGTAACCTACAGCTATGGACTCCACAGTTGTGAACCTTTATATTAATCATTACCTCAGATCAAGTGACACACTTGCAGGCATTCACTTACTTACCCTACAAGCTGGGGCACTGCTCAGGGATATCATAAGAAAAGTGGCAAAATAAAAGGCAAGACAAGAATGCAACTGCACAACTTTTAAGTACTTTTCCAAAGAGGCCGAATTGGAAATTATCAACTTTCCTACCATGGATTTAGGAGGGAGCTACCGTAATAAAAACAATTGTTCCAAGATGAGATTTTCTTGGAACACAACAGCAAAATAAATTTAATTTAAAAATAAAGTGCAATATTTAAACTAGTTATGACCTTAAACCATGAATAGTACTTAACTCACCCATAAATCACATCATCATCAGAATCATTTAACATGGAAAAGGCTGGGTTATCCTTTAGCTGGGATTCTAAGGAAGAAGAAGATAAATTTCTCAGCAATGCTATTAGAAAATGACTGAATGAGATACTCCAAGTTGGATAAGCAAAAGGTTTTACAAGCTATTCAATCAATCCTCCACGAACAAGGTGAGATTCCCTTTATTCAATCTTCTAGAGCCCAAGGAATTTAAGATGAAAACACATGCATCCACTGACACTCCATAATCCATTCTGGAACCAGGGGAATGTGGTTTTATGTTATTTATTTAGAGATACAGCATGGTAACAGGTCCTTCAGCTCAACGAGCCCGCACTACCCATTTACACTTACGTGATCAATTAACCACTAACCTGTACGCCTTAGGAATTTGGGAGGAAACCAGGACACCTGCAGGAAGCCCGCACGGTCACAGGGAGAACTTATAAACTCCCTACAGAAAGTGGCACAAATTTAACCTGAGTCGCTGGTATTATAATAGTTACACAAATCACTACAGTATTGTGGTGCCAATTTCATAGAGTCAGAGCACAGAAATATTTCCTTCAACACATCTAGTCCATGCCGGACTATTAATCTGCCTACGCCCATCGACCTGCAGCTGCATCATAGCCCTCCATACCCCTCCCATCCACGTACCTATCCAAACTTCTCTTAAATGTTGAAATTGAATCTGCATTCATTACTTCCACTAACAGCTCATTCCACACTCTCACCACCCTCTAAGTGAAAAAGTTCCCCTCACGTTCCCCTTAAGCTTTACACCTTTCATGATCTCTAATTCTGATCTCCCCCCAACATCAGTGGGAAAAACCTGATGCATTTCCCTATCTATGTCCCTCATAATTTTGTATACCTCTATCAAATTTCTCCTTTTTCTCCTACTCTCTGGGGAATAAAGTCCTAAGCTATTCAATCTTTCGCGTTAATGCAGATCCTCAAATCCTGGCAACATCCTTGTAAATTTTCTCTGCAATCTTCCAATCTTATTGATATACTTCCTGTATGTAGGTGACCAGAACTGCCTACAGTACTCCAAATTAAGCCTCACCAATTTCTTGTAGAAATTCAAAATAATATCACAATTCCGGTGCTCAATACTTTTGATTTATGAAGGCCGATGTACCAGAAACATTCTTTATCACTCTATCTACCTGTGATGTCCTTCCATAGAATTTTGGATCTGTACTCCCAGATCCTTCTGTTCTACCACACTTCTCAGCTCCCGACCACTCACCGTGTAAGCCCTACCCTGGTTTGTCCACCCAAAATGCAACTTCTCACTCTTGTCTACATTAAATTCCATCTGACATTTTTCAGTCCATTTTTTCAGGTGGTCCAGCTCCTGCTGCAATCTTTGATAGCCTTCCTTACTGTCCACTGCATCCCTAGTTGTGGTGTCATCCACAAATTTGCAGATCCAGTTTACCACATTATCACCATCATTTATACAGACGACAAACAAAGTTCGGCATAGACTAGAAGGGCCAAAATGGCCTGTTTCCGTGCTGTAATTGTTATATGGTTATATGACCCAGCACTGATCCTTGTGGCACTCCACTAGTCACAGGCCTCCAGTCAGAGAGGTAACCATCTACTACCACTCTCTGGCTTCTCCTGTGAATGCAATATCTAATCCATTTTGAACGCTAAGCAACTAAACCTTCTCAACCAACCTCCCATGTGGACCTTGTCAAATGCCTTGCTAAAGTCCATGTAGACAACATCCACTGCCTTGCCATCATTGACTTTCCTGGTAGCTTCCTTGAACAACTCTATAAGGTTGGTTAGAGACTATCTACCCATGCACAAAGCCATGTTGACTATCCCTAATCAGTCCACGTCTAGCCACACACTTCTATATCCGGTCCCTTAAAATACCTTCCAATGACTTACCCATGACTGACCACCCTATAATTTTGCAGCTTATTCTTAAGAGTCTTTATTAAAAAATCGAACAACATCAGCAATTCCCCAATCCTCCAGAACTCCATCCATTGCTAAGGATGTTTTAAATATCTCTATTAGGACAGCTGCAGTTTCTGCACCAGCCTCCCACAAGGTTACAAGTCAGCAAACACCTCATCCTCTGTAACTTGTATACAGTCCATGACCTCACTGCTGTTTGCCTCAGGTCTATCGACTCTGTTTCTGTCTCCCAAGCAAATACAGATGCAAAAGATCCAGTTAAGATCTCTTCCATCTCTTTTGGCTCCATGCATAGATTACCACTCTGATCTTCAAGAGGACCAATTTTATCCCTTGGTATCATTTAGCTCTTCATTTATCTGTAGAAGCCATTAGGATTCTATGGAGAGCAACTCCCCCCTATTTTAAGCTCTCCTCATTTCTTTCTTCAGTGCTCACTTGCACTTCTTATACTCCTCAAGTATCTCATTTGTTACATGCTGCTTGTTTCTAATATGCACCTCCTTTTATAGGGCCTCAGTATTTCTTGAAAACCAAGACACCCTAAATTTGCTATCATTGTCTTTTATTCTGGCAGGAACACACAAACTGTACTCTCAAAATTTCACTTTTGAAGGCCTCCCACGTACCAAGCAAACCTTGGCCAGAAAACAACCTGTCCCAATCCACACTTGTTAGATCATTTTAAATACCATCAAAATTGGCCTTTCTCCAAATTAGAATCTCAAGCCAATGACCAGACCTATCTTTGTCCATAATTATCTTGAAACTAATGCCATGGTGATCACAAGAATCAAAGTGCTCACCTACATAAACTTGTCACCTCTCCTGTTTCATTTCCTATTTGCATATCCACTATTGCACTCTCTCTAGTTGGGACTTCTATATATTGATTAAGGAAACTTTCCTGAACACATTAGACAAACTTTACCCCATCCAGCCCTATTACAGAATGAGAGTCCCAGTCAAAATGTGGAAACTTAAAATCATCTACTATCACAACCTTATGTTTCTCACAACTGTCTGCCAACTCTCTACAAATTTGCTCCTCTATGTCCTACTGACTATTGGGTGGTCTATAATATAATCCCATTAACACAGTAATCCTTTTTGACTGATTTTAGTATTCACTCTCGTCCTCTCTTCAATTCTGCTCTATGATTAGACTCTTGATTCCCCACCTTACATACACTGCAATTGTTATAGCAATATCAATCCTCAGTTATCCTTATTTTCCATATCTTTTGTCACCTTGCCTGTGCCACACAGTAAAGCAGTGCATTCCAGACTTTAACCACCTTCTAGATGAGAAGATTCTTCCTCAGATCCTCTCTAAACCTTTTAGCACTTGCCTTGTATCCACTCATTTTAAATTCTCTTTTCAATTGGGCAAGGTTTCTTACTACACCCTATGCCTCCCATTATTTTGTACATCTCTGTCAAGACCCTCAGCCTCTTCTGCTCCACGGAAACCACACCCAGACTACCCAATCTCTTCTCATTACTGAAACGCTCCTCCCAGGCAGCATTCTGATGAATCTCCAGGACAATCACATCCTTCCCCCAAAGTGACACCTACATTAGTCCATGTAGGTACCAATGACATTGGTAGGAAAAGTGACGATATTCTGCAAAGTGAGTTCAGGGAGTTAAGTACTAAGTTAAAGGCCAGGACCTTCAGGATTGTGATCTCAGGATTGCTACCCATGTCATGTGCTGGTGAGTCCAGAAATTATACAGTTTAAAACCTGGCTAAGGAGTTGGTGTATGAGGAAGGGCATAAGATTTTTGAATCATCGGGCTCTTTTCCAGGGAAGGTGGGACCTGTACTGAACAGATGGTTTGCACCTGAACTGGAAGGGAACGTATATCCTAGCGGGAAGGTTTGCGAGTGCTGCATGGGGGAGGGTTTAAACTAGAGTTGCAAGGGATGGGAACCACAGTGCCAGAATAATGTGGATAAGCTGTGCAGGCAGATGCTGTTTAGTCCTCAGACATGGTCAGGAGTCAAAAGATTGAGCATGGTGCAACTAATGTCCCGAGCAGCGTATATTCAATGCAGGAAAGGCAGATGAGATGAGGGCTGGGAATATGAGATTCAGTATGCTGTAAAAGGGCTAGGTGAGAGAGAGTTGTCAAATCTGTTCAGGAAAGTTGTCAAAGAGTGCGCAATATTTGATCTGATAATAGAAAATGAGACAGGGCAGGTAATAGGTTTGTGCTGGAGAACAACTTGCGGTTAGTGACCACAATGTCATTAGTTTCAAAATAAGTATGCTAAAAGGTAAGTGTGACCGCAGGTTGAGATTCTAAATTGGAGGACGGCCAATTGTGATGGTATCAGAAAGGATCTGGCAAGTGTGTACTGGGACAGGCTGTTTTCTGACAGAAGTGCACTTGGTAAGTGGAATGCCGTCAAAAGCAAAATTATGAGTGTACGCCTGTCAGAATAAAAAGTACAGATACCTGGCGTAAGGAACCTGCGTTTTCAAGAGCTATTGAAATCCTGGTTAATAAAAAAAAGCAGAAGCACAGCAGGTATAGGCAGGTACGAACAAATGGGGTGCTTATGGAGTGTAGGTAATGCAAAAGAACACATGAGAAACAGGAGGGCTAAAAGAAAGCAAGAGGTTGACCTAGCAAACAAGGTGAAGGAGAATCCTAAGGGATTCTACAGATACGTTAATAGCAAAAGGATCGCAAGGGATAAAATTGGACCTCTGGAAGATCAGAATGCTACTCCATGTGTGGAGCCAAAACAGAAAGGAGAGATCTCAAATAATTTTTTTGCATCTGTATTTACTCGGGAAACAGACACAGTCTATAAAAGTGAGGCATAGTGCCAACAACTTCATGGACCCTGTAGAGATTAGAGGAGGAGTTGTTTGCTGTCTTGAGGCAAATTAGGGTGGACAAATCCTGGGGACCTGACAAGGTGTTCCCTTGGACCCTGCAGGAGGCAAGTGCAGAAATTGCTGAGGCCCTAGCAGAGATATTTAGAAACAAAGAAACATAGAAAACCTACAGGCCCTTCAGCCCAGAATGTTGTGCTGAACATGTACTTACTTTAGAAATTACCTAGGGTTACCCATAGCCCTCTATTTTTCTGACCTCCATGTACCTATCCTGGAGTCTCTTAAAAGACCCTATCGTATCCACTCCACCACCGTTGCCAGCAGCCCATTCCACGCACTCACCACTCTCTGCATAGAACACTTATCCCTGACTTCTCCTCTGTACCTACTTCCAAGCACCTTAAAGCCATGCCCTCTCGTGTGAGCCATTTCAGCCCTGGGAAAAACCCTCTGACTATCCACACAATCAATGCCTTTCATCATCTTATACACCTCTATCAAGTCACCTCTCATCCTCCGTTGCTCCAAGGAGAAAAAGCTGAGTTCACACAACCTATTCTCATAGGGCATGATCCCAATCCAGGCAACATCCTTGTAAATCTCCTCTGCACCCTTTATATGGTTTCCACATCCTTCCTGTAGTAAGTTGACCAGAACTGAGCACAGTACTCCAAGTGGGGTTTGACCAGGGTCCTATATAGCTGCAACATTACCTCTCAGCTCCTAAACTCAATCCTATGGTTGATGAAGGTTAATATATCATATGCCTTCTTAACCACAGAGTCAACCTGCATAGCAGCTTTGAGTGTCCTATGGACACGGACCCCAAGATCCCTCTCATCCTCCACACCACCAAGAGACTTACCACTAGTACTATATTCTGCCATATTTGACCTACTAAAATGAACAACCTCATACTTATCTGGGTTGACCTCCATCTGCCACTTCTCAGTCCAATCTTGCATCCCATCGATATACCACTGTAACCTCCGATAGCCCTCCACACTAACCACAATGCCCCTGACCTTTGCGTCATCAGCAAATTTCCTAACCCATTCCTCCACTTCCTCATCCAGGACATTTATAAAAATCACGAAGCGAAGGGTGTCCCAGAACAGATCCCTGAGGCACTCCACTGGTCACTGATCTCCATGCACAATATGACCGATCTACAACCACTCTTTGCCTTCTGTGGGCAAGCCAGTTCTCGATTCACAAAGTAATGTCCCCTTGGATCCCATGCCTTCTTACTTTCTCAGTAAGCCTTGCATGGGGTACTTTATCAAATGCCTTGCTAAAATCCATGTACACTACATCCGTTGCTCTATCTTCATCAATGTCTATAGTCACATCCTCACAAAAATTCAATCAGGCTCATAAGGCACGACCTGCCCTTGACAAAGCCATGCTGACTATTCCTAATCATATTGTGCCTCTCCAAATGTTCATAAATCCTGCCTCTCCGGATTTTTTCCATCAACTTACCAACCACTGAAGTAAGACTCACTGGTCTATCATTTCCTGGGCTATCCCTACTCCCTTTCTTGAATAAAGGAACATCTGCAGCCCTCCAATACTCCAGAACCTTTCCCGTCCCCATTGATGATGCAAAAATCATTGCCAGAGGCTCAGCAATCTCCTCCTTCGCCTCCCACAGTAGCCTAAGGTACACCTCATCCAGTCCCAGTTACTTAACCAACTTGATGCTTTCGAAAAGCTTCAGCACATCCTCTTACTTGCAGCTGTACAAGGCCTTGGTGAGACTGCACCTAGAATATCGTGTGCAGTTTTGGTCCCCTAATCTGAGGAAAGACATTCTTGCCATAGAGGGAGTACAAAGAAGGTTCACCAGATTGATTCTTGGGATGGCAGGACTTCCATATGAAGAAAGACCAGATCGACTAGGCTTATACTCACTGGAATTTATAAGATTGAGGGGGGATCTTATTGAAACGTATAAAATTCTAAAGGGATTGGACAGGCTAGATGCAGGAAGATTGTTTCCGATGTTGGGGAAGTCCGGAACGAGGGGTCACAGTTTAAGGATAAAGGGGAAGCTTTTTAGGACCGAGATGAGGAAAAACTTCTTCACACAGAGAGTGGTGAATCTGTGGAATTCTCTGCCACAGGAAACAGCTGAGGCCGGTTCATTGGCTATACTTAAGAGGAAGTTAGATATGGCCCTTGTGGCTAAAGGGATCAGGGGCTAAGGAGAGAAAGCAGGTACAGGGTTCTGAGTTGGATGATCAGCCATGATCATACTGAATGGCGGTGTAGGCTCAAAGGGCCGAATGGCCTACTCCTGCACCTATTTTCTATGTTTCTATGTTTACTTAATATCTGTATGCTTAAATTTTTCAGTCTGCTCTAAGTCATCCCTACAATTGCCAAGGTCCTTTTCTGTAGTGAATATTGAAGTAAAGTATACATTAAGTACCTCTGCTATCTCCTCCGGTTCCATACACACTTTTCCACTGTCACACTTGATTGGTCTTATTCTCACACATCTTATCCTCTTGCTCTTCACATACTTGTAAAATGCCTTGGGGTTTTCCTTAATCCTGCCCACTGAAGCCTTCTCATGGCCCCTTCTGGCTCTCCTAATTTCATTCTTAAGCTCCTTCCTGCTAGCCTTATAATCTTCTAGATCTCTGTCATTACCCAGTTTTTTTGAACTTTTCATAAGGTTTTCTCTTCTTCTTGACTAGATTTTCATCAGCCTTAGAACACCAGGTTTCCTGTACCCTACCATCCTTTCCCTGTCTCATTGGAACGTACCTATGCAGAACGCCATGCAAATATCCCCTGAACATCTGCCATATTTCAGCCGTACATTTCCCTGAGAACTTTATTTAAATAAATAATCCTTTAAATAAGGTTATTTAAATCATCCTTAGTGACAGTTGAGTTACCAGAGGATTTTCTGTTGTTCAAGATAGACTCTAAAAATAAAGCAAAATTATACGCCCATGAGCCTGACATCAGCAGTGGGAAAGTTATTGGAAGGTATTCCGAGGGACCAGATGTACAAGTATTTAGATAGTCATAAACTGATTAAGGATATTCAACATGGCTTCATCATGGCAAATTATGTCTATCTCTAAAGAGTATTTTGAGGAATTTACCAGGAAAACAGATGAAGGTAAGGCAGTAGATGTTGTTTATGTGGTATCTGAGAAGGTTCCGCATGAAAGGTTGATCAAGTTGGTCTCTCGGCTTTCAAGATGAGGTAGTAAATTGGATTAGACATTGGCTTTGTGGAAAAAGCTAGACAGTGGTAGTAGAGGGTTGCCTCCCTGATTAAAGGCCTATGGCAAGCAGAGTGCCGCAGGGATCATTGCTGGGTCCGTGTTTGTCATCTGTAGTAAATGGGTATAATGATTGGTGTGAGGGTGAGACCTGATTCTGTGCTGTGTGACCATAACCTCACCCATGTTCTCTGGCTTCAGACAGATTGCTACATGTCACTAATGGGCCCTACCCTTTCCATGGTTAGCCTTTTGCCTTCAATATGTTTGCTGTTCGTACAGACAATTTGGACAAGAGTATATAACACTTGGTTAGTGAGTCTGCAGATGATACTAAAATAAGTGGTACTGTAATTAGTGAAGAAATTTATCAAAAATCACAGGGTAAGGGGTTTGCTTTGTTTGGTAAGTGGGCAAATGACATTCAGTGTAGGTAAGTGTTGCATTTTTGGAATCCAAAGCAGTATAGAACTGATACGGTGAATGGTACGGCCCTGGGAAGTCTTGTGGAACAGAGACCTTGCAATACAGTTTGCTGAAAGCAGCATCACAGGTAGACTGTACAGGCTTGGTCAACCTGTTATAGGAAAAAGTTCCAAGAAGATTTACAGAAACGTTGCCAGAACTTGAGGACTGAACTAGAGAAATGTTGGACAGGCATGTAGGAGACTTTATTCCTTAGGGGACTTAGGGGTGACATTATAGATGTGTACAAAATCACAAGGGATTTAGATAGGGTGAATACACAGTACTCATCCTATCTATGTGGTTAGTGCAACACTATTACAGTTCAGGGCATTCTAAAATTTCCGGAAACATCTGTAAGGAGTTTGTACTTTCTCCGTGAGCTATGTGGGTTTCCATCAGGTTTTCTCCAATATTCCAAGGACAAACTGGTTAGTAGGTGAATTGGTCATTGTGATTAAGCTAGTACGAACTAGGTACGTTGCTGGGTGGTGAGGCTCATTGGACCGGAGTGGCCTGTTCCGTGTTGTAGCTCTGAGTAGATAGATAGATAGATAGATAGAGCCTATTCTTCCCCCAAGAGAAAGGGAATCAGAAAATAGAGTTATGTTCAAACTGAGAGGTGAAAGATGGGTTGAGATGGTACAATGACAACATTTACAATGCCTACATACTACTACGTCGACTCAGGCCTAGGGATATGGATAGGAAAGGTTTAGAAGGATACAGACTGAACATAAGCAAATGTGGCTATTTTATATTAGTATCTTGCTGGGCACGGACAGGTTGAGCCAAAGAATCTGTTTCCATGCGGTGTGACTCTGAAAACACTCACAGTACAGATTGCTGCTGCTGATGGGGCTTGCTGTAGGCTGCTAGTTTCATATAACTTGGAACAGAGAACATACTCTAAAGTCACCCAAATGTCACTGATGCACCTTCTAACAACGTTTTTGTAAAAAAACAAGCTTTCTTTGTATGTGGCCAAAGAATAACCACTCCCAAATAAAATCAAATCACTCAAATCATTACTTATGGTTCTATGCAGTTCTGGTCACCTAGCTATAGGAAGGATGTGATTAGCTGGTAAGGATGCAGAAAGGATTCACAATGATGTTGTCAGGACCAGAGAGCTTGAACTACAGGGAGAGACTGAGTAGGCTGGGACTTGTTATCCAAGAGTGAAGGAGGCTGAGGGGTGACCTTGTAGAGGATCATAAAATTATAAGAGGCACAGATAAGTGGATGGTTACAGTCTTTTTCACAGGGTGGGCGGGGAGGTTGTTCTAAAACAAGGGGAACCAAAGATTTAAGTACTACAGGTTTAAGGCAAGAAGGAAAATATTTAAAAGTGGTACTGTGGGGTAGCTTTTTCCACACAGAGTGGAGGGTATGTGGAACTAACTGCCAGAAAAATTAGCAGATACAGGGGCATTTAAAATACCTAAGACACATTTAAAAAAGTACGTGGATGGGAAGCTTCAGATGGATATGGGCCAAATTCTGGCAGATGGAATTAAGCTCATCATAGACAAGTTGGGCCAAAGGACCTGTACCAAGCGGTAAAACCCCAAGATCCTATTAGCATGCTGACTAAGTTCTATTCATTCAACTACAGAAGGGTGGCTTTGTGTTTCATTTGGAAACTTAGCATTGTGATGTTCATACAAAGGCTACCCGAACATTGTTTTAAATTACACATACCATACACAGCATTCTTCGAGGGGGAATACACATATGCCAGTGTATACAGGTAGAAGTTCAGTAGGCCATAGAAGGATAGAAACTCAGCTGGTAACACTTGTAAAGGAAGACAACCAAATGCACAGAATTTCCTATGTATACATTATTCTCTGACAGTAACCCATTTGCTTGAAGTAATCTGGCATAAGATCCATAATCTTGCACTATGAAAGCCTTTCTAGACTTTTCTGAACAACTTCCCAGTCTCCACACTTCCGAACAATTTCATCTTTCACTTACTTTCATATACTTCAGACTTCTGATTATCGATACGTCCCCTTCCCATTGTACTTCTCCTGAAAATTACCTGCCAGAATTTATACTGGCTCTAATGCAAGTAGAACAAAGCACATTTCCTTTTGTCCAATGTTATTGGAGATAAAGATGTAGTACAATGAAAGGATATAGTTCTGATAATGCGTTGAAAGCTCTGCCACAAAGTTATCTTGCAGGATGTTTGCTCCAAACCTCAGATACAATATGATAATGCTGAAAAAGAATACAAAACTATATCAAAACTTGATCTGTTGTAAAAATATCACATTTTTGTAATATTTCAGCGCATTCTCTTTCTTAACGTTGATATGTTCTAGCATTTCACCCCGTTTTACAGTGTCCCCATAAATGTCAAGATCCCTCTCACTGGTGTATACTGAAGCAAAGTATTCATTAAGGAGCACCCCTTCCTCCTCTGACTTCCTCTTCTACTGATCTCACTCTAGTCTTCCTCTTGTTCTTCACATACGTATAGAACACGATGAGGTTTTTTAAAATCTCACTCACCAAAGCCTTCTCATGTCCCCTGCCAGCTCTCCTAAATCCATTTTTCAGCTCCTTCCTGGCTACCTTGTAACTTTCCAGCACCCTGTCTGATCCTTGCTTCCTAAACCTTAAATAAGCTTAAGAAGGAATCAAAGTTATATATCTTGTTCAGCTGGGCAAAGCTTAGGAGAAGTCTTAAACTGCCGCCAGTTATAGATATAAACAAAAATCTTTAAGTCAAGGTGATGGCTAGCACACTTGTGTGAGCAAGTCAGACATGAACATTTCACTTGTTGCATTGTTATTTGACAGAGATATAGATGGGAGTTGCCACTTACCTAATTATCAACACAATAAATGTTAACCCAGTCAAAAATTTCAGTCGGAGATCTGAAACAAAAATAGAAACACAACATGTACAAGCACGAGATCTGTACACCATTGGAATGGATGAAGTAGAACTGATTCAATAACTAACATAGATAAAAGAACATAAAAGAATACGGCACAGAAATAAACTCTTCAACTCACAATGTCTTTGTCAAACATAACAAAGCACTGGTTCTCTTTTGCTTGTACTTGATCCATATCCCTTCACCCTGCATATTCATGTATCTAACAGCTTCTTTAACATCCTTATTATCTCTGTATCCACCACTCTGCAGGAACCTATTCAACGAACCTACCACTCTGTGTAAAAAAAACTTGCCTTGCACATCTCCTTAAATCCCACCCTCACCTAAAAAGCATGTTCTCTCGTACATGGCATTTTTATCCTGAGAAAAAGATCTGACTGTCTATCCAACCAATGCCTCTTATAATTTTGTAAATTTCTATTGTCTCCCTCAGCCTCTAATGCTCTAGAGAAAATAATACAAGTTTGTCCAATCTCTCTTTACACCCTCTAATCTAGGTGGCATCCTGATAAACCTCTTCTGCACATCCTTCATGTAATGGGCAGTCAGACCTGCACATAATACTTCAAAGTGCAGCCTAACCAAAGTTTTATGCAGCTGCAAAATAACTTCCTGACTCTTATATTCTCAATGCCACAGTCAATGAAGGCAAGCTCTCCTCTATCTACTTGCATGGCCACTTCTGAGAGCTAAGGACTTGGACCATAAAATCCCTCTGCACTTCACTGCCGTTAAGGATTCTGCCATTAATTGCAGATAGAGCTTGCCTTAAGGGTACATTAATTGTAATTAACCCTAACCCTAACCCCTTATACCACACACTGGCTTAGATTAAACTCCATTTGCGATTTCTCTGCCCAAATTTGTATGTTGCTATACTTCACTGTCCCCACCAATCCTTGTGTCATTTACACGCTTACTAACCAATCCATCTATGTTTTCATCTAAGTAATTTAAATATCACACAACAGCACTGATCTCTGCACAACACCACTGGTCATGTACCTCCAGCCAGAATCACATCTTCTAAAGGCCAGCCAAATCTGAATCCAAACCACCAACTCACCGCAGATTCCATGCATCCGGATCAGCCCACCATGAAGGGCCCTAGTGAATGCCTTACTAAAATCCATGTAGATGGCATCCACTTACTCAGCCCACCATGAAGGGCCCTAGTGAATGCCTTACTAAAATCCATGTAGATGGCATCCACTTGCTCAGCCCACCATGAAGGGCCCTAGTAAATGCCTTACTAAAATCCATGTAGATGGCATCCACTTGCTCAGCCCACCATGAAGGGCCCTAGTAAATGCCTTACTAAAATCCATGTAGATGGCATCCACTTGCTCAGCCCTCATTAATCACTTTCATCACATCCTCAAAAAATGCAAGCAAGTTAGTAAGACATGACCTGCCCCACACAAAGCTTGTCCCTTATCAGGCCATGTCTTTCATGTGAATCCTATCCCTAAAAATAGTCTCCCAAGGCTTCCCTACCAATCTCATGAGGCTCATCAGCCTATCATTTCCTGAATTATTCATATTTACTCTTCAGCACTCTGGGACCTTCCCAGTTACTAGTGGGGATACAAAGACCTTCAATCAAGTTCACAAGCAATAAGATTAACTTTCATATATATTTTCTTTACTTAAATGGAATTGAAGTACAGTATGCTGAAGTTGCTGAATGACTTCATGCCCACCCTTCACTGAACATTAGGACAACTGTAATGTTGGAATGGTAAACATCCTGCCTAAAAGGCACTACGTCCAGTTTCCTGGTGACTGCACCTTAATATCTGTGCTCTAGATATATTTCTGCAACTATGAAGTCAATAGCCTCTCCCACTGGCAGCCAGGTTCTGCGTTCTGCCCAGCTTGCTCAGGACTGACACTGCAGAAACAAAAGCGAGGACTGAGGAATGTAGGAATAAGAATCTGTGAAAATGCATTTGTTGAAAATATGAAATAAATTAAGAAATCATGGGAAATTCTTAGCAGATCATACAGCATCTGTGGAAAGAAAAGCAGACAACATTTCTGTGAACTGGGAAGGAGATGAAAGGGAAATTTAAACAGTACAATAGGTGGTGCCAGAAATGCATAATGTTAAAGGGATATCTTTGATGGAAAGAACAGACAGAAATGCTGTTGTTAAGCAGAGAATTTCAGGGCTGATATTCCTGGAAGAGGAGTAGCAGAGAATTCAACTGTTGACATAAGTGTGAGTAGAGGAATACCTTGGATCCAGTAATCATACTTCCATTAGTTTCAAGTTAATTATGAAGAATGATAGGACTAGATTCTACATTGGAGAAATGTCAGTTTAGATGGCATCAGAAAGGATCTGGCAGGTGTGGACTGGGACAGGTTGCTTACTGGTAAAGCGACGCTTGGTTAAGTCGGAAACCTTCAAAAGTAAAATACTGAGATAGCAAGAGGTTGCGTGTTCCTGTCAGAATAAAAGGCAAAGATAACAGGCTTAGGTGACTTTAATTTCGAGGGTACTGAGGCCCTGGTTAAGGAGCAGGAGGAGGTGCATATCAGGTACAGAGCTACAGGCAACAAGGAACAAATAAAGCACTTGCGGAGTATAAAAAGCACAAGAGAACTCTTAAGAGGGAAATTAGGAGGGCTGAAAGAAAACACAAGGTTGCTCTGGCAGACAAGGTGAAGAAGAATCCCAAGAGATTCTACAGATAGAATAAGAGCAAAGGACAAAATTGGTCCACTTCAAGATCAGTGTGGTCATCAATGCATGGAGCTGAAAGAGAGGAAAGCGATCTTAAATGGACTTTTTGCATCTGTATTTTCTAAGATGTACACAATGTAAAGAGAACTATGGCAAAACAGTAGTGAGGTTATGGGCTGTAATATAGATTATGGGAGAGGAGGTGCTTGCTTATTTGAGGCAAATTAGGATGGGTAAGTCACGAGGACCTTACTCCTCTGAGATGTACCCTCAGACTTCATGGGAGGCAAGTGCAGAAGTAACAGGACCCCTTGGTAGAGATATTTAGAACATTCTTACCATGTGCGAGGTGCCACAGGACTGGAGCAGAGCTAATGTTCTGTTGTTCAAGAAAGGCTCTAAGAATAAGCCATGAAATTTAGGCCGGTGAGCCTGATGTCAGTAGTGAGTAAATTACTGAAAAGCATTCTAAGGAACAGGATGCTGTATATGAGCACTTGGATAGGCAGAACCTAAGAAGGGATTGTCAAGGCCTTTGACGAAGTCCTACTTGGGAGGATGGTCTAGAAGGTTTGGTCGCTTGGTTTACAGGATGAGGTAATAAATTGGATTCAACATCGTCTTAGTAGAAACCAGAGAGTGGTGGTAGATGCTTGCCTTTCTAAGTAGAGACCTGAAATCCGTGTGGTGCAGGGATCACTGTTGGGTCCATTACTGTGTGTTATCTATATCAATTGTTACGAATGAGGAGCAACTCTGATGGGCAGAAGGGTGCAAAGTAGTTCCCCCCCCCCCTTTGAGGATCGCAAAATCGCTATTATTTCGGGTCTGATACTAGGGAAATGAGAGAGATAAACAGCTCATGTCAGTAATGCGAGAAACACAACGCAGAGATACACAAAAGTGGAATGTCTCCTCCTAACAAAAGTGGAACAGAACCACTGATTACTGCTATTGTCTCTTGGAGAAGGATTGTGTATTGAGTACTGTTCTATTCATTGAAACCCCTCAGGGGGCAACCAGAGTGGTCTGGTTGATGGGTTGCATCATCCCAACCTGATTAACACCTGAGACCCCGGGAGTGGGGATAAACGTAGGGTCTGGGGAAACACCCTTCAGACGCACCAGGAGAGACTCTACGAGACCGGTGGGGGCTTGTGTGTGTGTCCACCCTTGCCTGGGTGACGAGTCCTCCATGGAACGGTCTAACTAAAGGACAGAGGGGTCATACGTGAATGGCCACAACAACAACGCATCGACGGATCAAGATCGTAAAAGGAAAGTCGGCAAGTCAATAGGTGTTACTGCTTTCTCTGTTACTCTCTCTCTCCAACAATTGCAACACAGCAATCAACAACTACTGCATCCTACATGAACTGAACTGAACTTTATATTTTCATCAGACAATTCATTATCCCCTAGACAACGATAGAGCTTATTTCTTATTGATTATTATTATACCCGCACTTTTAGGTTTAGTGCTGATGATGTATATTATCTGTATACTTGCAATGATATTATTTTTGTGTATTTTTACTAATAAATACTGTTAAAAATAATATCATCAGACTTCAACGGATACTCCTATCTTTGCTGGTAAGATACCCAGTTACGGGGTTCGTAACACAATGATCTGAATGATAATGTGGTAAAGTGGATCAGCAAATTTTTGGATGACACCATGACTGGTGGCACAGTGGAAAACAAGGAAGGCTATCAAAATTTGCAAAATTTGGTAGATGAGACTAGATCTAGGGGACACAGCCTCAAGATTCTGGGGAGTAGATTTAGGATGGTGATGAGGAGGAATTGCTTTTCCCAGAGGGTGGCGAATCTGTGGAATTCTCTGCCTAATGAAGCAGTGAAGGCTACCTCAATAAATAAACGTAAGACAAGGTTCGATAGATTTTTGCATAGTAGGGGAATTAAAGGTAATGGGAAAAGGCTGGTGGGTGGAGATGAGTCCATGGCCAGATCAGCCATGATCTTATTGAATGCTGGAGCAGAGCCAAAGGGCCAGATGGCCTCCTCCTGCTCCTATTTCTTAAGTTCTGATGTAAAGTGCTCAGGAACTACTGGAAAAATGGGCTAAAAGTTGGCAGATGGAATGTAATGCAGCCAAGTGTGATATACAGCATTTTGGGAGGACAAACCAGGATAGGACTGACACAATGAATGGTAGAGCACAGAGATTGTAGAACAGAGATAATATAGATCTGTAGCGGTGTGCTGCACGCAGCGCTAAAATTACGACACGGAGTCGGTAACTGCAGTCGAAGGAAAAAACTTTATTCGAAATCTTCAGCCTCACTTTTAAGCCTCCCTCAACCTGCCCCCCATGGCACAGAGACTCCAAAGCTCTGTGCTCGCAAACCCCCGTAGGCTATCTAATTGTGAGTCGGTTCGGATGTGCCAGGAAATGGGTCGCCACATAACCCCCCCCCCCCCCCCCCCCAGAACCGGCGATACACCCCCCAATGTCCACAGTCTGGGCCAGAACCTGCTTGGGAGGTCGGCCTCTGCGCCGAGGTGCCGGAAACTCGGCCGGTTGCGCCAGGTCCACATGGGCCGGTTTGAGGCGGTCCACCGTGAAAACCTCCTCTTTCCCCCCAATGTCCAGCACGAACGTGGACCCGTTGTTCCAGAGCACCATAAACGGCCCCTCGTATGGCCGCTACAGCGGCGGCCGATGCCCGCCTCTTCGTACAAACACAAACTTACAGTTCTGTAGGTCTGTGGGTACGCAGGTCGGGTGCCGCCCGTGCTGTGAAGTGGGTATGGGGGCCAGGTTACCGAGCTTCTCGCGTAGTCTGCCCAGGACTGCTGCGGGATCTTCCTCTTGCCCCCTTGGGGCTGGTAGGAACTCCCCGGGGACGACCAGGGGCACGCCATATACCAACTCGGCCGACGAGGCGTGCAGGTCGTCCTTGGGCGCTGTGCGGATGCCGAGTAGGACCCAGGGAAGCTCGTCCGCCCAGTTGGCTCCTCGCAGGCGGGCCATGAGGGCCGACTTCAGGTGACGGTGGAAACGCTCCACTAGCCCGTTCGACTGTGGACGGTAGGCAGTGGTGTGGTGCAGCTGAGTCCCCAAAAGGCTGGCCATAGCTGACCACAGGCTGGAGGTGAACTGGGCGCCTCTGTCAGAGGTAATGTGGGCTGGTACACCAAAGCGAGATATCCAGGTGGCGATCAGGGCTCGGGCGCAAGATTCGGAGGTGGTGTCGGTGAGCGGGACCGCCTCTGGCCATCTTGTGAACCGGTCCACAATAGTCAGGAGGTGCCGCACTCCGCGCGACACTGGCAGGGGGCCCACAATATCCACATGAATGTGGTCGAAACGCTGGTGGGCGGGATGGAACTGCTGCGGTGGGGCTTTGGTGTGCCGCTGCACCTTGGCCGTCTGGCAGTGCATGCACGTTTTGGCCCATTCACTGACCTGTTTGTGGAGTCCGTGCCAAACGAACCTGCTGGAAACCATCCGGACAGTTGTCCGGGTGGAGGGATACGCCAAGTTATGAATGGAGTCGAAAACACGGTGCCGCCAGGCTGTCGGGACGACGCTGGCCGGTGGTGACGTCACAGAGTAGGGTCCTCTCACCCGGGCCCACGGGGAGGTCCTGGAGCTGCAAACCGGAGTCTGCGGTTCTGTAACTCGGAATCTCCTCATCCGCCTGCTGTGCCTCTGCCAGTGCCTCAAAGTCTAACCCTTGGGAAAGGGCATGAACGGTAGGGCGAGAGAGCGCATCCGCCACGACAGAGTCCTTACCCAAGACGTGCCGGACATCCGTCGTGTATTCAGAGATGTAGGACAGGTGGCGTTGCTGGCGGGACGACCAGGGGTCAGACGCTTTCGTAAACGCAAAGGTAAGCGGTTTGTGGTCCGTGAACGCGGTGAAGGGCCGACCTTCTAGGAAGTACCTGAAATGCCGGATTGCCAGGTAGAGCGCCAACAGTTCCCGGTCGAAAGCACTGTATTTGAGCTCGGGTGGTCGCAGGTGTTTGCTGAAAAACGCCAGGGGTTGCCAGCGACCTGCGATGAGTTGCTCCAGCACCCCACTGACTGCCGTGTTTGATGCGTCCACTGTAGGGCGGTAGGGGCGTCCATTCTGGGATGTACTAGCATTGCGGCGTTCGCCAAAGCTTCCTTCGCTTGAACGAAAGCGGCGGCGGACTCCTCGTCCCAGGTAATGTCCTTGCTCGGACCCGACATCAGGGCGCATGATCCGGGCAGCTGAAGGGCGGAAGCGGCGGTAGAAATTGACCATACCTACGAATTCCTGAAGGCCTTTGATCGTGGTGGGTCAGGGAAAGAGGCGGACCGCATCTACCTTAGCGGACAGAGGGGATGCCCCGTCTTTAGTAATCCTGTGGCCCAGGAAGTCAATGGTATCGAGTCCGAACTGGCATTTGGCGGGGTTGATTGTAAGACCGTACTCACTCAGTCGGGCGCAGAGTTGACGGAGGTGGGACAGATGCTCCTGATGACTGCTGCTGGCTATGAGGATGTCATCCAAATAGATGAACGCGAAGTCCAGGTCCCGTCCCACCGCGTCCATTAACCGCTGGAACGTCTGTGCGGCATTCTTCAGGCCGAATGGCATGCGGAGGAACTCGAAAAGGCCAAACGGGGTGATGAGAGCCGTTTTGGGGACGTCGTCAGGATGCATCGGGATTTGATGGTACCCTCGGACGAGGTCTACCTTGGAGAAGATCCGTGCGCCGTGCAGGTTTGCTGCAAAGTCCTGAATGTGCGGCACAGGGTAGCGGTCCGGTGTGGTAGCCTCGTTCAGCCTGCGGTAGTCGCCGCACGGTCTCCAGCCCCCCGTCGCTTTGGGCACCATGTGCAGGGGGGAGGCCCATGGGCTGTCGGACCGCCAGATGATCTCCAATTCCTCCATCCTCTGGAACTCCTCCTTCGCCAGTCGGCTTGTCCGGGGGAAGCCGCCGAGCGCGGGCGTGGAGGGGCGGTCCCTGGGTCGGGATGTGGTGCTGTACGCTGTGCCTGGGCATGGCCGCTGTGAACTGCGGTGCCAGAACCGATGGGAAATCTGCCAGGACCCTGGTGAAGTCGTTGTCGGACAGCGTGATGAAGCTGAGGTGAGGGGCTGGCAACTGGGCTGCACCCAGGGAGAACATCTGAAAGGTCTCGGCGTGGACCAGTCTCTTCCTGGGCAGGTCGACCCGTAGGCTGTGAGCCCGCAAAAAATCCGCACCCAGAAGCGGTTGGGCTACGGCGGCCAGTGTGAAGTCCCACGTGAACTGGCTGGAGCCGAACTGTAGCTGCACCTGACGGGTGCCATAGGTCCTTACTGTGCTGCCATTCACGGCCCTCAGGGGGGGACCCGGTGCCCTGCTGCGGGTGTCGTAACTCATCGGAGGTAAAACGCTGATCTCAGCCCCAGTATCAACCAAAAACCGGCGTCCCGACCTTCTATCCCACACATACAGGAGACTATCCCGATGGCCAGCCGCCGTAGCCATCAGCGGCGGCTGGCCCTGGCGTTTCCCGGGAACTTGCAGGGCGGGCGACAACGGCGGGCTTCTGCGCCCCACCGCTGGTGGTAGAAGCACCAGTGTTTATTGGGCCGGGGGTTGGCGGGCTCTGCGGCCGGGCCTGGACTGGTTTGCTGCCGGGAGCGTGGCTGGGAGATCTGTGCGATGGATGCCCCGCTCACCTTTTTGGCGATCCACAGCAAGTTCGCCCGGGCTGCCACCTTCCGGGGGTCACTGAAATCCGCGTCGGACAGCAGCAGGCGTATGTCCTCGGGCAGCTGCTCCAGGAATGCCTGCTCAAACATGAGGCAGGGTGTGTGTCCGTCGGCGAGAGACAACATCTCATTCATTAAAGCCGATGGAGGTCTGTCGCCCAAGCCATCCAGGTGCAGTAAACGGGCAGCCCACTCGCGCCGTGAGAGTCCAAAAGTCCTGAGGAGCAGGGCTTTGAATTCTGTGTACTTGCCGTCTGCCGGGGGCGACTGTATGAACTCCGCGACCTGGGCCGCTGCGTCCTGGTCGAGGGAGCTCACCACGTAGTAGTGTCTTCTGAGGTGATCTGGCGAATGTGGAATTGGGCTTCGGCTTGCTGGAACCATAGGTTCGGGCGCTGTGTCCAGAAACCCGGCAGTTTCAACGAAACCGCATGAACAGAGGCGGCGTCGGTCATTGCTGGTCCAAAAATCGTTTGGACTGTCGGGGTCACCAATTGTGGCGGTGTGCTACACGCAGCGCTAAAATTACGACACGGAGTCGGTAACTGCAGTCGAAGGAAAAAACTTTATTCGAAATCTTCAGCCTCACTTTTAAGCCTCCCTCAACCTGCCCCCCATGGCGCAGAGGCTCCAAAGCTCTGTGCTCACAAACCCCCGTAGGCTATCTAATTGTGAGTCGGTTCGGATGTGCCAGGAAATGGGTCGCCACAGATCCATAATTGTTTGAAAGTGGTATCACAGGTATATAGTTCATAAAGAGAGCACTTAGCACACTGGCCTTCATAAAAAGGTCTGGCCAAAGTTGATTGGAAAGGAACACGAGTAGGGATGACAGCAGAACAACAATTCCTGGAGTTTTGGGATCAATTCTGAAGGTGCAGGGTAGATACATTTCCAAAGAACAAGTATTCTAAAGGAAAGATGAGGCAGCCATGGCTGACAAGGGAAGTCAAAGTCAACATAAAAGCAAAAAAGAAATATAATATAGCAACAATTAGAGGGAAGTTAAAGGATTAGGATGCCTTTAAAAATCAACAGAAGGCAACTAAATAAATCACAGAGACAAAAGATGAAAAATGAATGTAAGCTAGCTAATAATATAAAAGAAGATACCAAAAGATTTTTCAGATATATCAAGAACATAAGAGAGGCAAAAGTGGATTTTGGATTGCTGGAAAATGATGTTGGAGAGGTACTAATGTGGGACAAAAAATAGTGGACAAACTGAATAAGTATTTTGTGTTAGTCACCAACAATTTTGTGTTGGTGTTAGACACCAACAATAAGTTCAGGTCTCAGGGAGCAGAAGTGAGAGCAGTTGCTATTATAATGGAGAAGGTGCTTTGGAAGCTGAAAGGTCTGAAGGTAGATAAGTCACCTGGACCAGATGGTGTACACCCCAGGGTTCTGAAAGAGGTGGCTGAAGAGATTGTGGGGGCATTAGTAATGATCTTTCAAGAATCACTATGTTCTGGAACAGTTCCAGAGGACTATACAATTGCAATGTCACTCCATGCTTTTAGAAGGGATGGAGGCAGAAAAAGGGCAATTATAGGCCAGTCAGCCTGACTTCAGTGGTTGGGAAGATGTTGAAGTCCATTATTAAAAATGAGGTTTTGAGGTACTTGGAGACATATTATGAAGTAGGCTAAGGTAAGCATGATTTCCTTAAGGGGAAATCTTGCCTGACAAATCTGTTGGAATTCTTTAAGGAAATAACAAACAGGATAGACAGAGTAAGTGGATGCTTCGTCTTCCAGAAGGCCTTTGACAAGGTGCCGCACATGAGGCTGCTTAACAAGATTAACAGACCATGGTACTACATGAAAGATATAGCATGGATAGAAATTTGCTGACTGGCAGAAGGCAAAGAGTGGGAATAAAGGGGGCCTTTTCTGGTTGGCTGTCTGTGACTAGTGGTATTCTACAGGGGTCAGTATTAAGACCACTTCTTTTCATGCTATATGTCAATGAATTGGATAATGGAATTGATGACTTTGTGGCCAGGTTTGCGAACAATACAAAGATAGGTCTACGGGCAACTTTTTTTAAGGAAGTAGGGAATCTGCCGAAGGACTTAAGACTGATTGGGAGAATGGGCAGAGAAGGGGCTGATGGAATACAGTGTAGGGATGTGTATGTTCATGCACTTTGGTAGAAGAAATAAACAAGTAAACTATTTTCTAAACAAAGAGGTAATTCAAAAATCAGGTGCAAAGAAACTTGGGGGTCCTTGTGCAAGATTTCCTCAAGGTTAACTTACAGGTTGAGTCGGTGAAAAGGATGGCAAATATGTTATTAGTATTCATTTCAAGAGGACTTGAATATACAAACAAGGATGTAATGCTAAGGCTTTATTAGACATTGGTCATATAGCACTTGAAGTACTGTGAGCAGTTTGGGCTCCTTATATAAGAAAGGATGTGCTGGCATTGGAGAAGGTCCATTGGATGTTCATGAGAGTGATTCTGGGAATGAAAGGGTTAACATTTGATGGCTCTGGGCCTGTAACTGCTGGAGTTTAGAAGAAAGAGGGAGATCTCATTGAAACCTATTGAATACTAAAGGCCGAGATAGAATAGATGTGGAGAGGGTATTTCCTATAGTGGGGGGAGTCTAGGACCAGAGGGCACAGCCTCAGAAAAAAGGACACCCATTTAGAATGGAGATGAGGAATTTCTTTAGCTATAGTGTAGTGAATCTGTGGAATTCATTGCCACAGATGGTTGTGGAGGCCAAGTCATTGGGTATATTTAAAGTGGGGGTTGATTGGTTCATGACTGGTCAGGCCATCAAAGGATATGAGGAGAAGGCAGGATAATGGGGTTAAGAGGGATAATAATTAAGCTATGATGGAACTGTGGAGCAGACTCAATGGGCTGAATGGCCTAATTCTGCTCTTTATGTCTTTATAATCCTTATAGTCTTAGTTTTGAGAACAGGAGTTTTGATTTTATGTTGAACTTGTTAATGACATTGGTGAGGACTATTATTGTGTTCAGTTCTGGTCACCTATCAACAGGAAAGATATCAGTAAGATTGAAAGAGTACAGAGAAAATTTACAAGGATGTTGCCAGGTCTTGAGAACTGAATTATAGGGAAAGATTGAAGAGGTTAGCAGGCTGGTGGTATAGTGCCATCAGCACTGGACTTCGAGGCAAATGGTCCCAGGTTCGAATCCGGCTGGGATGCTTTCCATCCATGCTGGATTAAGCATCAAGCCTCGGAAAACAATAACCACAAGGCGCAAAAAGGAACAACAATTGAATAAGTTAAGATCTTATTCCCTGGAACACCAGAGAATGAGGGGAGATTTGATCGAGGTATATAAAATTATGTGGAGTATTGATAAGGTAAGTGCAAGCAGGTTTTTTCCCCCCCACTGAGGTTGTGTGAGACAACAACTAGAGGCTGTGCTTTAAGGGTGAAAAATTAAATATTTAAGGGGATCCTGAAAGGGAATTTCTTCGCTCAGAGTGTTGTGTGTGTGTGGAACGAGCTGCCAGTGGAAGTGATGGATGTGGGCTTTATTGCAACATCTAAGGGAAGTTTGGAAGATACACTGATGGGAGGGGTATGGAAGGCAGATTACCATTCAGCCCAGCTAGATGGGCCAAAGGGCCTGTTTCAGAGTTGTAGTGCTCTATGCCTCTATGATTCTATGAACCCTGTCAAGCATATTGTATGTTTGAAAGTTGGCTGCCAAATGACTCGTTTGTGCACAACTGAGCTCCATGGTACACATGCAAATGGGTCGAATCCCAGTCAGATTCATGCAACAATAAATTTCACTCACCGAAGTATGGCATATTTTTCAGTTCCGAGCAAGCCCTCAGAATCAGGAAAACCAGATAGAGTACATACAGGGAACCCACTGAGAAAAAGAAAATCTTCATTCCCTACCAGAGGGGAAAAAAAAAGGAAAAACGTTAACAATGAAAGAAGGAATCCTTATGCAATGCCTGGGTTAAGACTTTTTACTGCTATGCTGTAGGTATTTAATTTCAGCAGTTCTGTAAGAGCAATCTGTTCTGCTTCCAGCTTGCTGGGTTTGAGCTATGATAACAGGCTTGTTATTCTCCTTAGAATGTGCTTTCAGCCAATCAGGATGGTGGAATTGGGAGAAGGTTCTGAACAGCATGGGGCTGAAGGTCTTGGTTGGCGGGAGCTGGAAGAAGACGGGGAAGAGATGGCTGAGGACACCATCCCTGTTGCACGAGTTGCTTGATGCAGATGAATGGCTTCAAGAAGGAAAAAGCAGTACTCCCGTGGGAAACCCGTTTGTTCAAGATGGATCACGGGCAACGTTCGGAAGGTGGTGTGTGCTTTCACGCAGACTGAGGGTCTGATGTGTGAGTGACAGACAAGTTCAAGATGAACTCCCATTTCAGTGCACATTTCACTGCTTAAGAGTAAAGGGCCCTTTTTGTATTTTTCCTTTCTTTCACTTAATAACTGTTTGCTTAATTTAAGTCTTAAATATACTTCCTTTTAATTGTATGCAGTGTATGATCTGGTAATTCTTGCCAGGGCAGTAACTCACACAGCATTCACACAGGGGCTGGGTGGGTGAGACATCCTCATGGATTTGGTGCACACCCAGTTTTCCAGAGACGCCCAGTGTAAGGAGGTTTCACTTACAAAAGAATACTAAAATGGCATGATAGTAGAAAAAAAAGTAGCATTTTATAGCACTGATTATTGACAACAGGATGTTTGCAATGCTTCTGATAACCAATGGTTCTGTCACCATATTACAGAGTTAATTTGAACTCATCATTGGAGGAACTCAGTGGGTAAGGCAGCATCAATGGATGGAAATGTGTAATCAATGATTTGTGCTGAGAGCCTTCTTCTAAATCTGCCTTCTTTCTGCACTTTTCAAAATGGTTGTACCGCTTCATTGTACAGTAATTCTGGAAATGCAGCTTAGCCAAGGTTAGACATGAAATCCAGATAGAGGAGAAAGGTAACCGAGCCACAAAGGGACTACAGCAACATTTATTACAATTTAATCAATCAGAAGCAAGTGACATGGTAAGTCAAAGGCCTGTTCCTGTGTGGTACTGTCCAACTTATTTTTCCTTTAGTGAGGTGCTCAAATATGATGTGGTGGTATAATGACATACGGCATTCATGTACTTTCACATCTAAAACATAAGGAATTATGTAAACAACAAAGAATACTTAATCAAACAATATATTGACAATATTACTCAAATATTACTGAAATAATAAATACACTACATTCCTCCCTGTTGTAAACTCCTAACTGGGAGTGTATTTTAAGTCAAATATGTAATGTATTGCTCTCTAGCCATCTTATATACATAGTATACTATATAATACAACTACTGTATAGACATTCACAGCACAGTAAATTTTAAATTGTCCCTTTCAGGCCTAGAGATTTAATCACCATGGAGATCTCTTACTCTTGTGGGATAACATACTGTTTTTCCTGACAGAATAAGGGTTACTCTGCTTGGCAGGAGAGACTTAAGGCTGTGAAACAATCTCAGGTCTTGGGGCCTTATCTGAGGTGGTTGTAGGGGTTGACTCCAGGATTACAATAAGTGGTTCTGACAGTTCCAGACACCTTTCAATTGACTCTTCTCTTCCCAACTGATCGATGTGTCTTCTCCAGATGACATTAGAAGCAATCTCCACTGTGTAGGACAGTGGTCCAGTTCTGCCCTTAACCTTTCCTTAACCAACTCTGTGGTCCCTCGACAGGATTGCTTGTCCAGAAGTGAAACATCAAACCTCCTTGTTTGAGGAGCCTCAGTTTGTCTCAGCTTTTTGTCCTGCAAACTCCTTCAGAGATTGGGTGTAAGGTGATCCAAGTGTGAGCATGAGACGACCTAGGAACAGCAAATAGCTGGTAAGTTGTTCGTCATGGAGTGTGCTGAACTGTGACGGGCAAGGAGGAATTTGGCAAGCTTCTGGTTCAGTGTACATGCAGTGTGTTCTGCTGACATAGCTCACAGTATGTTCTTTAGATTCTGGACAAACCTTTTCGCCAAGCCATTTATAGCTGGGTAGTACGGTGCTGATGTCATATTTAATTCCATTCATTTTCAGGAATGACTGAAACTGTTCTGCTACAAACTCTGGTCCATTATCACTAACTAGGTGTCCTGGAACACCAGTCATTGAGAAGAGGCTTCTCAACACATCAACAGTGTGCGAGGCTGTTGGGAACACTTCTGGCCACTTTGTAGCTATATCACTACTACCAAGAAATTTGCAATCCACATGAATCCTCTGCCAGGGCAATGCAGGCCATTCCAAGGGATTTTGGCATCTTCTGGGCATGTTGGCACCCCAAACAGTGCATGGCAAGTTGGTCAATCTGTTGATCTGTCCCAGGCCACCAGTCAAAGCTTCAAGCTAACGTTTTCATTTTTCCACACCTAAATGACCAGAATGTACTTCCTCCAACACTTTAGCTCTCAGCTTGGACAGTACAACTCTCAATGCCCACATAACGCAACCATCAAGGGCAAGTTCATCTCAGTCCTGGTAAAAATGGGGGAGCTGGAATTTATAATTCATATTCCAGCCATTTTGAGACACTGTGGGTTCTTTCCTGCTTTCTGTTTGGATCATCTCTGCCAATAATAGGGAGAACTTCAATTTGCATTAGAGTGAACACGCTGAACGGAATGTCCTCTTTTGCAAATTTTTCAGCTATTTTTCTTTCCAATGGTAAATAGGACAAACCATCAGCATTTCCATGATTAATCATCTTACTGAATTCGACCTTGTAATTGTGTCCTCCAAGAAACAGAGCCCAACTCTCTATTCATGCCGCTGGTGTTAGTGGAACATCTTCTGTGGATTGAAAATGGACACTGGTGGTTGTTGGTCAGTAGCGAGGGTAACCTCTCTCCCATACTGATACTGGGTGAAACATTTTACATCCTAAGCAAAACTCAAGGCCTCTCTGTCAAGCTATGTGTAATTTTTCTCTGCAGCAATAAGGGAATGTGACGCAAAGGCTATGGGACATTCACTTCCATCACGTATAAACAGTTGATATGACTACACCTGTGCCATAAGGTGAAGTGTTGCAGACAAGCTTCACTGGACGATATGAATCATAATGTGTGAGTACAATGTCTGGTGTCACCATTTCCTTTGTCCTTTGGAAAACCACTTCACACTGTTTTGTCCATTGCCATTTCTTCCTTATCTGCAGTAATGAGTTCAAGGGGTGGAGCACAGTAGACAGGTTTGGCAGGAACCTGTTATTATAGTTCACAAATCCTAAAAAGGACAACTGTGACGTGTCCTTTAGCCTTAAGTCTTTTTCTCAGCACACTTGTGTTATCCTTGTGCATCAATGATGTGACCACAGTAAGCAATGCTTAGTTTAAAGAATTCACACTGGTGCATCATGCTCTGAACACATAATCTTCTAATCTTTTTAACACTGTCTTGAGATTTTGGAGATATCCCTTGTCACCCTTACCAGTACCAATAAAGTCATCCAGGTAATACTGAGTGCCTGGGTAGCTTTGCAGCACCTGGTCCATAGATTTTTGCCAGAATGCAAGTGCAGATACTTCTCCAAAAATAAGCCTAATTATAGCAATAAAGCCCTTGGTGAGTATTTATGGTGAGAAACATTTTGAACTCATCTTCCATCTCCATCGGTAAGTGAGCTTCAGCTAAGTTGACTTTGCTGAAGCGTTTCCTTCTAAAGAAGTTTGCAAAGATATCCTCAACCCTGGGCAGAGGGTACTGTGTTGATGGTGACCTTAAAATTACCACAGATCTGACAGACCTATTCTTCTTAGCCACTGAGACCACTGGCATTACCCATTGGCTCCTCTCAACCTTGGAAAGTATTCATTCAGCCTCCATGTGATCTAACTCACTAGCTACTTTATCACAAATGGCATAAAAAACTGCATGGGCTTTGTAAAACTTGGGCATGGCATTTTCATTTAACACTATTTTACCCTTGATATGTTTGAGTTTTCCAATGACATCCTTGAACACTGTTGTGGCATCATCCAGTCCCTTTCTTAACTTGCCTTGACTCTATTGCAAGGGATGTGGTATGAAAATGGTAGATGGATCTGCAATTCTGCAATCAAGTTTAGAATCAGAATCAGGTTTATTATCACCAGCATGCGTCATGAAATTTGTCATGATAGTTATAGCTGTCTCAGCCAATCACAACCCCACAATGCTAGCCCTCCTATCTTTAACAGATAAAAGCCCAATCTGGCTTGATGGTTCTTCTATTTCACTGCTACAAATGTCTTTCCCATAGGAGTTATTTTTTCTCCAGCTTAAGTTCTTAGTTAGATATCTGAATACTTCAGTTCAGTATCTTTGAAATGCCATTCAAATTCATTTTGTGGTACGACTGAAACAGCTGAGCCATTGTCCAATTCCATTTTAATTAATTTTCTGTTCACTCCTGGTATAGGCCATATTGCTTGCCTCCTGTTAATTTTCATATAACGAATCTCAAGTCTACCCAGTACTGTGTCACTCTCATCACTATCAGATTTTTTTTGTCAACAAAATGCAGAGTTGTGCTCTTTTGAAACTTTTTATCATAATCTCCTCCCAGTGCAATCCATTTATTTTTGTCTGCCTGACATCCTCTTTGTATGTGTTGCATTTTCTGCAAGTTTTGCCTTTAAACTTGCATTGGCCTGGTATATGTGAGTCCCTGCCACAATGGTAACATAACTTGTTTTGGCCAGGCAGTTTTCTGTTCAGACATTGCAATTTTGTTCACGTTCACTTTCATTCTTGACTGCAACTCAATTGCATTTCTGGCTGCTGTTCCTATTGATAGTGATTTCAACCATTCTTTTAAATGTGAGTTGTGCTTCATTTAGGAGCTATTTTTGAATGCTTTCTTGTAAGATTTCACAAATGAAATTATCTCTAAGTGCATTATTAAATCCATTACTGAACTGACAATGCTCAATTTCTTCAATTCAGTCACGTATGCAGATCTGGACTCCCCTTCATTTTAATTTTGCATATGAATTCTGCAATCAATAATGGTTTTGAGTCTACTGCATTACTTTCACAATATCAGCAAAGTTTATTCTGGTTGGTTTGGTTGGAACTTCTAAGCAAACAGTGCTTTTCCACCTATTACACTCAGCAAAACTGGCACTTCCTTGTCACTGGCTATTTAATTTGCTTCAAAATACTGCTCAGTTTGTTCAGTATATATTACTTTTATTATTAATTTTATCAGTTGTGCAATCAAATGTGTCAATCTTTCCAATGTAGACATCCATTTCTGCTTTTTAAAAATGTATCATTATGATCATCTGGTACTCTGTGCTTTTGAACCTGTGAATTTCATCCACTTTCTGCCTGTTGCTTTAACTTGACCACTTTGCAAAGAAATATTTGCTGCACCTTTTTTTTAAACTCAAATGTCTTTCTCCTCTTTGTGAGGAAAAAAAAATTTGCTGCACTTCGATGGGTAGATAGTCATCTTCAGGAGATCTTTAGGGAGCGGTGTCTCATAAAGGCAACATCTATTATTAAGAACCTCCAGCATCCAGGGCGTGTCTTTTTCTCACTGTTACCATCAGGTAGGAGATACAGAAGCCTGAAGGCACACACTCAACGATTCAGTAACAGCTTCTGCCCCTTTGCCATCCGATTCCTAAATAGACATTGAATCTTTGGACACTACCTCGCTTTTGTATTAATATACAGTATTTCTGTTTTTGCACATTTTTTGTTAATCTATTCAATATATGTAGTTGATTTACTTGTTTGCTTATTATTATTTTTATTTTTTTTCTCTGTGCTAGATTATGTATTGCATTGAACTGCTGCTGCTAAGTTAACAAATTTCACATCACATGCTGGTGATAATAAACCTGATTCTGATCCATTTTAAAACTTCCACGTCACCAATGATTTGTAACTCCAGAAATCAGTGAAAGAAAAACATAGGAGCTGGGAAATAGGTCCATTTAGTTTTATTTTAGTGAGGCACTCAAATATGACGTGGTGGCATAATGAAGGATGCCATTGATGCACTTTTACATATAACCCATTATTAATTCCGTAAACAACAAAAAATGCTTTATCAAACAATATATTTACAATAGTACTGAAATGTTATTACTGCAATGTAGGCTTGTCCATGATAAATATTTTAAAATATGGCTACAGGTTTCAGTCCCAAGCAATATTAATACTCACAATTGCAACAAACTCCACATGCTATTATATTTTTTTTTTAACTGTGTTAGGAAACAGATTGTTAAAATATGAAGACCATTTCAGTATGTGCAATGTGGTGGTGCTTTTAAATTTGTAAATTCTGTTATTGCAGGGAAGTATAACAATTCTCACGTTTACTAAAGCTTAGCACATTCCTATGAATTATTTTGCTGGATGACACAATCCAACACAAGGTGCTTATACTAATCTATTTAACTTTCATGAGTTAAGAACTTCTCACCTGGAAGTTGCTTGTGTCCACTCGATATTGGTATGTTGGGTCACGTAACTCATTAACTCTGAAAAGGATCCAAAGAAAGGTTAAAATTGAAAGGGAGAGCAGCAACTGTGGAAAATAATTAAGTCAAGTTGTAAAGATAAGGCTGCATTAATTTACTCCGAGTTACCTGACAGTGGAGGCTCCAGAGAGAACTACCAACCAGCTGAAATGCATTCTCAGGATACTTGCACCAATGCACTGCAGCATGCAAGTACCCAATACAGTGGACCCCAGCCCATCCAACTCTGGAATCAGCAGAGATCCCATGAGTAGTTCCTGGTAGCACTGAGCTAATGCATTGGAAACCCTTTACACTTGCCCCCCTCAGTTTTACAACAGCAGGTGTGTTTGGCATGGCCCAATTCACCCAAGTGGGGTCACCAACTTTCAGTAAAAAGGCAAGCAAACACAAGTAATTTTTTAAAAATATTTTATTAAAATGAAAATTTTAGTTAAATTTATTAGTGTTAATAAATTAATTTGAATTGATTTAAAAATTGACGTATTTCATCAGTTACATTTACAGTGAAAAGGTCTGTGACAGCACAAGTTCAGTGTTGTGGGACATTAGCAGGTGGACAGGCAGAGAAACTGCATATGAGACTAGCATGAGGTATGGTCCTTCATGTACAGTTCAAGCCATAAGTGCTGTGTACTCCTGGACTCAAATCGTTTGGACTCTGAATCCTTTCCCCTTACATTGAACCACTACAATGCAAGTATCTAACACTTTATCCGAATACATGCGGTGCAGGAAGGCTTCATGTTAATGAGAAAATTGATGTATGTTTCACAGGGAAGCTCCAAATGTTAAAACAAAATCTACATGGAAATTCTTTGTAGGGTGATCAAGCTTCCAAAAATTCAATCTTCCAGGAGCAGAAAACAATCCACTTCTCTTAATGACACTTGCTATCAGTTGATGATTAAGAGTAGATGGGGTGGGGCAGTGATTTGCCAGACTGAATTTGTCCATTTACTGTGATGGAGCTCACCAAAACAGTTTTTCCAGAGAGATGTGTCACGCTCTGGAGTTGCCTTCAATATTCCACCCAGTATACTATCAGTACCCCTTGGCCTGTGGTCTGCTGTTCCGGCTAACGTTCTGCCTAAGGTTTCTCATTTGTCCTTTTGTCATCCTCGAGGACAGCAATTACCATGGAGCCTCTGCCTCCTCCTCACAGTTGTTCATCACTCACTACTAGATATGATAGCAGTGTAAAGCTTTAATTTGATCTGTTAGTTGTGGGATCAGTTGGGGCTACTATGTTAATTTTGGCATTAAACACACATGTACTTCGATCTGTAAAATCTGTAACTTCATCAGGGTGATACCTTTTTTTTTAGATAAGCCTACTGCCACCCTCAGCAGAATCTTGTTGATCTACAGTGTTCCTTGGAAGCCCAACTCTGAACTGTTTATTCTGTTCTGTGTACATTTCAACACAAGGTGGTTATGTAAAAAAATCACATCCATAATAGTGCCCATGAATCTTTAGCTATTTAATAGATTATGGGCAGGACCTCCACAATTTCTTCCATTTTTTTCTCTCACTTCCCTCAGCAACCAGGTAACTTATCCCCTAAAAGTGCAGTCAGCCTTCCTAGTACCTTCTCTCAGTCAAGCTTTAGTCCACTTGGATCTGCAGTTTGGGAAGCCAGATCAGGGTGTGGCACCTGCAGTAAACAGTATGGCAATGAGGAGTGCTGATTAACAGAGACACCTTAAGTCCAAGTTCACAGCTCCCTGAAAATGACAACACAGATGAAAACAATATTGAAGAAGACTGATGGAATGCTTACCTTTATAATGCAACAACACGAAGAAAATAGGAGCTGGAGTAGGCTACGAACCATCTGCAAACATAACTGATCTTAACTCCTCTTGACTGCCCATTCCTAACAACCCACAAATCCTCATCCTTTCAATTATTTATCTACTTCCATTTTAAATACATCTAATGATGTGGCTTTTACAACCTTCTGGGGCATAGAGCGACAGAGATTCACCACCTATTAGTACAGAGAATTCTAAAAATTCACCACCCTCAGAGAAGTTTCTACCTACCTCATTCTGAAATGACCAGCCCTTTATTTAATATCTATGTCCCTTTGTCCACGACTTCCCTACTTTTAAAAATGTCTCAACATCTATCCTTTCTAATCCCATGATCATATATGCTTGAATAAGGTCACTGCTCATTCTTCTAAATTTCAAGGACTACAAACACAACTAAATAATGTCTTGGTCTATGCAATCACTCCTTGTAAGTCAAGCACCACCCCATTAGTTTAATATTTTCGATAATATTGTGACCAAAACTGTACACAATACTCCATGTATGGCCTCACCAACATCATATATAAATGCAACATAATTTCCTAACTGCTACATTTAACACTCGGACTGATGAAAGCCAGCATGCCAAATACCTTCACCACCACCCAGTGTACCTGTGATGCCACTTTTAGTGACCTGCACGCACTGTTCGAGAATGTTTAATCAGAACTCTACCATTCTCAGTACAAGTTGGTCTAGTTGGACCCTTATAGTACAATACCTTGCATTTATCAAGATGTGTAGACTAGGATTTTACTCTCTGGAATGTATAGTACAATACCTCACATCTATCAAGGAGATATGTAGACTAGGACTTCCTCTCTGGAATGTAGGAAGTGAGGGATGATATGAGGTACAAGCAATCATGATGGACATATGCAAGGTAAAAGCACAGTCTTCAAACAGTCAGAATCAGCACTGTGCAGAATTCTTAGGCACTTATATATTTCTAGGGTGCATAAGACTTTGGCACACCACTGTAAGAATTTTATGTATTGCACTGTACTGCTACCACCAGAAAAACACATTTCATGACACATGAGAGTGATTGACTGAGATTGGGAAGGACACAGGAAGAGAGCAATCATGGTTGGGAAAAGAGGAAGTGAGCAGGAAGCACCAGAGTGACATTCTGTAATGATCAATTACCCTATTGTTTGGAATCAGATAACCTTGCCCGGTGTCTCAAGCACCTCTCACCGCCCCGGCACTCCTTCTCTGTCACCTGTCCCATTCCGCTCCTGTGGTGCCCCACTCTCGCCATTCCCAACATCTTTTGGTCCCGCCAGATTTACAAACTCGCTCTCCATGCCATGCTGACAAATACAGGACTGTTGAAAAGTCTTAAGCACATATATATACCATAGCTAGGGTGCCTAAGACTTTTGCACTGTACTGTAGATGATATCAAATCTGTTGTTCTGTGGTAGCACAGTGCAAAGACATAAAATAACCACAAAATACTAAAATAAATATTTGATTAAAAAAAGGAATAATGAAGTTGTGTTCATGGACCATTCAGACATCTGATGGTAGAGAGTGGAAGCTACTTATGAATTGAGGGTTAATTTTCAGGCTTTTGTACTCCCTCTTGATGGTAGCAACTGGAAAAGGGCATGTCCCAGATGGAGAAGCTCCTTGGTATTGGATTCTGCCTTATTGTTGACCTTGATGGTGCGGACAGATGCATCCATGATGGAGCTGGCTGAGTCAGCAGCCTCTGGAGTCTCTATACCTTACAACTGTGAATGCTCTCCACCATGCATTGTAGAAATTTGTAAGTCTTCAATGATATGCTGAATCTTCTCAAACTCCAAATGAAGTAGAGCTGCTGGTGTGCTTTCCTCATAATGGCATCAACATATCTGACCCAAGATTGATACCCAAGTTGTTTACACTCATGAACTAGAAGCTGCTCTCCCTATCCACCACTGATGTATGTTTTCCAATCTTCTCCTTCCTGAAGTCCACAATTAATTCCTTGGTCTTGCTGACGTTCAGTGCAAGGCTGTTGTTGCACCACCACTCATCCAGCTGATCTATGCTTCCTCATTGCCATTTAAGATTTTACCAACAATCAGAATCAGGTTTATTATTATTACACAATGGTGTAATTGGAGAATTTATAAATGATGTTTGAACTGTGCTTAGCCGCTCTGTTATGAGTGTAAAGAGACTAGAACAGTGGGCTAAGCACACATCCTTGAGGTACACCTGTGTTAATAATCAGCAAGGAGATGTTATTACCAATCTGCACTGACTATGGTCCCCGATAAGGAATTCAAGAATCTAGTTGTAGTAGAAGATTAAAAAAAAACACGCAGGTTTTTAAACTTGTTAATTGGGGCATTTAATACTGAACTGTAATTGATGTATGCTTTGCAATTGTCTATGTGCTCCAAAACAGATCTTGCATCTGCTGTAGACTTGCTGCGGTGGTAGGTGAATTGCAGGTTCAGGTCCTTGCTCATGCAGGAATTAATTGTAGCATTTACCAATCTTTCAAGGCACTTCATGACAGTAGATGAGAGTCTGACCAGGAGATAGCCTTTGAAGCAACTCACCCCACATTTGTTTGCTGCCCTTTAGAAACAGGTGGGAACATCAACCACAGCAGTGAAAGGTTGAAGATATCTTTGAACACTTCAGTCAACTGATCTGTACAGGTTTTCAGTACCCAGCCAGGTACATCGCTAACATCTGACACCTTACAAGGATTCGCCCTCTCGAAATATGTGCTGACATTGGCCTTTGCATCAAAGGTCACAGCGTCACTGGATGCTATACACATTTAAACAAGTGTAGTGTTATCCTCCCTTTGAAAACATGCTTAAAAAGGCATTGTGCTTGTTGGGAAGTGAAACATCACTGCCATTAATGCTGTTAGGGTGTAGGGCTAAGAGCGGAGGAAAGAGATTTAAGAGGAATTTCAGGAGCAGCTTCTTCACCTGAAGGGTAGTGTGCATTTGGAATGAGCTACCAGAAATAATGCTTGAAGGGGGCACATCAGCAACACTGAAAAGACATCTGGATCGGAAAGGTTTAGAGGGCTATGGGCCAAACACAGTTGGCATAGATGAGATGGACAAAAAGGCCTGTTTCCATGCTGTATGAATCTGTAACTCTCTTGACAGGAGAACCCTCTCATCCCAGGAATTAACCTGGAGAATCTCCTTTGGAGTACCCTCAGTGCTACTGGACCCTGTTTGAGGTGAGAGCCAAAGCTGTGCAGTATTTTCCAGACCTTCACCACTCTAACCTCCAAACACTTTGCAAATGTGTCTTTGTCATCTTCATTCACCTGCTGTGTTTTATCATGGCAATCTCTTTCATTGTATCTTATTGAAAGTTTTCTGGAAGTCCAAATACATCACAACCAGTAGTTCTCCCTTATCTATTCTGCTCGTTACATCCACAAAAAGGAACAGTAGATTTGTCAAATGTAATTTCTGTTTTACATGTGCATGTTGACTCAGTCCAATCCTGTCTGCCTTCTCCATCATTGATAATGGACTCCACCATTTTCCCCACAACCAGTGTCAGAGTATCTGGTCTACAATTCCTTATCCTCATTCTGACATGTTGCCCTGTGGCCTCCTCTACTGCTATGATGAGGCCACTCTCAGGTAGGAGGAGCAACATTTCATCTTCTGCCTCCAACCTGATGGCATGAACATCAATTTCTGCAACTACTAATTTTTCCCCTTTCATCCCTTCTTCTCAATTTTTCATTCTGGATTCCCTCTTCTCCTCCTGACCTGCCTATCACCTCCCCCTGGTGCCCCTCTTCCCATGGTCTACTGTCCATGCCTAACAAATTCCTTCTTCTCCAGCCCTTTACCTTTTCCACCTATCATCTCCTAGATTCTTACTTCATCCTCTCTCCCCCACCCACCTGGCATCAACTATCACCTTCTAGATAATACCCCTTCCTCTCCCTCACCTTCATTTTCTTAATCCGGTTTCTTTTCACTTCCTTTCCAGTCCTGATGAAGGGTCTTGGCCCAAAACATTTACTTATTATTAATTTCCATACATGCATCCTGACCTGCTGAATCCCTCCAGCATTTTGTGTGTGTTGGTCTACAATTCCATTTTCTCTCTAGCTTTCTACTGTATGCCTCTCACTGTGATTCCTCACCCATGTCACCAACTAAAGCACCATGCGAGATCCGAACAGCAGCTGGCAGAGGCCTCTGCATTCCAGCGATTACTCTCTCTCTATGATGAGAGTGAGTTTATTGCTGATTCTTAAGTCAGGCAATCTCTAAAGCAACTCTGCAAATGGTAACGTAGAAACAGCAAGATGTTGGCTTCCCCTCTCGTGTAGGAGTGAGATCTCTCCCACATTAGGGGGAGAGGGAGAGGGATGCCAAACTGTTGGAATGAACAGTGGTTTTTGATGGAGTCTTGGGAGCTTTGCTATTGATTGCATGGTGGATGAAGGGGAGGTTGCTGTGTTCTGTTAGAATAAGTGTGGGGAAAGGGACGGTGAGCATTGATGACTTGGAAAGAGGGAGGGAAGCTTTGGGGTTCTGATGTTTTTCTGTCATTCATTCTTTGGGGTTTTTCTTCTGTTTCGTGGATGTCTGTGAAGAGCAAGAATTTCTGGTTGTATACTGTATACAGTGCCTAGAAAAAGTATTCACCCCTCTTGGAATTTTTTATGTTTTATTGTTCTACAACACTGAATCACAGTGGATTTAATTTGGCAATTTTGACACTGATCAACAGAAAAAGACACTTCTGTTTTGAAGTGAAAACAGAACTCTACAAAGTGACACAATTTAATTACAAATATAAAACACAAAATAATTGATTGCATAACTATCCATTCCTTTAATATGACAAACAAAATCATCACTGGAGTAGCCGTTTGGTTTTAGAAGTCACATAATTAGTTAAATGGAGACCTGTGTGCAGTTAAGGTGTTTCAATTGATTGTAGTAAATTGATTCCTGTGTCTGGAAGGTCCAACTGCTGGTGAGTCAGTATCCTGGCAAAAACTACACCAGGAAGGCAAAAGAACACCCCAAGCAAATTCGCAAGAAGGTTATTGAAAAGCACAAGTCAGAAGATGGATACAAGAAAGTTTCCAAGTCACTGAATCTTCCGTGGAGTACAGTTAAATCAGTCATTGAAAAATGGAAAGAGTATGGCGCAGCTGGAAATCTGTCTAGAGCAGGCTGTCCTCAAAAACTGAGTTACCATGCAAGAAGGGGAGTAATGAGGGCAGTCACCAAGAGACCTATGACAGCTCTGGAGGAAATACAAGCTTCGGTGGCTGAGATGGGAGAGAGTGTGCATACAAAAACTGTTGCCTGGGTGGTTCACCAGTCACAGCTTTATAGAAGAGTCGCAAAGAGAAAGCCACTGTTGAAAAAAACTTCGATGAAATCTAGGCTAGAATTTGCCAGACGGCATGTGGGAAACCCACAAGCCAGGTGGAAGAAAGTTCTATGGTCTGATTAAACCAAAATAGAGCTTTTTGGCCATCAGACTAAACGTTATGTGAAGATAGTACAATGAAAGCAGCAAAAATACAGGGGAATCCTGGAAGAAAACCTGATGCAGTCTGCAAGAGAACTGTAACTTGGGAGAAGAATTGTTTTCCAGCAAGACAATGACACCAAGCATAAAGCCAAAGCTACACAGGAATGGCTTAAAAACAACAAAGTTAATGTCTTAGAGAGGCCAAGTCTGCATACACCTCAATCCAACTGAGAATTTACAGCAGGACTTGAAAAGATCCCCATGCAATCTGACAGAAATTGAGCAGTTTTGTAAAGAAGAATGGGGAAAAATTGCAGTGTCCAGATGTTCAAAGCTGATAGAGACCAATCCACCCAGACTCAAGCCTGTAATTGCTGCCAAAGGTGCATCTACTAAATACTGACTTGAAGGGCTGAGTATTTATGCAATCAATTATTTTGTGTTTAATAATTGTAATAAATTTAGACCAATTTGTCTTCACTTTGAACACAAAAAAATCTTTCCTGTTGATCAGTGTCAAAAAAGCCAAGTCACTGTGATTTAATGTTGTAAAACATGAAAACTTCAAAGGGGGGTGAATACTTTTTATAGGCATTGTACATTCTCTGATATTAAATGGAAACATTGGACCATTGAACTGAAAAATAACCCACCTATCTCCAAAGATTAATAGTTGTGAACAGTGTAGTGGACTGAAAAGGATATAGCAGAACAAAGATTTGTTTTAGACATGGGCAGAGTAATGGCAAAGGGAATTAAATCCAAGAAAGTGCGAGGTGTTGTACTTTTTGGGGTGAAGAGTATGGCAGGACTTTTTACAGCATGACCAGGTGGATCTTGGGGTCCAAGACCATGGTTCACCAAAAGTGGTAACACAAGTAGATAGGATGGTTTAAGATACTGTGATTTCTTAAACACCGAACATAGCCCTATAAAAGAAGGTAGGCTTAAGCAGAGTGACCAAAGTTGGAGGGGCCAGTGTTAGAGTGGAGAAATTGAGGCTTTGGCTCAAGAGGATTCTGTACAAAGAGATGGCGGCTGGAGTTGCAGCTGAATGACCACCAGCTCAAATGTGAGGAGCTGATAGATAAGATAGGTGCAGAAGACAGGTAACTGGGTGACTGTCAGGAGAGCAAAAGGGAATAGGCAGAAAGTGCAGAGTACTCCTGTGGCCATTCCCCTCAATAAAAGATATATGGTTTTGGATACTGTTGGTGGGGACAAGCTACAGTGACTGGGTGTCTGGCACTAAGTGTGACCCTGTGGCTCAAAGGGGAAGGGGAAGAAGATGGGTGCAGTAGTACTAGGGGACTCCATAGTTAGAGGAGCAAACAGGAGATTCTGTAGTTGTGAAAGAGATGCCCAGATGGTACGGTACGTTGTCTCGCAGATGCCAGGGTCAGGGACATCTGGATCAATTACACAGCATTCTAAAGGACAGAATGAACAGCCAGATTTGTGATATCTACTGGTATGAATGACATGGGTAAGAAAAGGGATGAGGTCCTGAAGGGAGAATACAGGGAGCTGGGTAGGAAGCTGAAAAACAGGACCTCAAGTATCAAAAACAGGAAGGGAATAATCACTCTGTTGGCAGCATTCTATACAGTCCCCAATAACAAGAGAGACATTGAGGGACAGATTGGTAAGCAGATTTAACATGGTTGTTGTCATGGAGGTCTTCAACCTCCCTATTGATTGGCACTTGCTCAGTGCAAAAGGTTGAGATGGGGTGGAATTTGTTAGGTGCGTCCAGAAAGCATGCCTCACCCAATATGTAGAACTGCCTGACTAGAGGAGAGGCAATTCCGGATCTGGTATTAGGCAATGAACCAGGTCAAGTGTCAGATCTCTTGGTGGATGAGCATTTCAGAGACAGTGACCACAAGTCACTAACCTTTATGATAGCTTGGAGAGGGATAGAACAGATGGTATGGGAAAGTGATTAATTGGGGGAGGAGGAATTATGATGCTGCTAGGCAGGAACTTGGGAGTGTAAACTAGGAAGACATGGACTCCAGGAAATGCACAGTGGAAATGTGGACATTGTTCGGGGAGCACTTGCAGGATGTTCTGTATAAATTTGTCCCACTGAGACAAGGGAAGGACGGGAGGGTATAGGAACCATGGTTGACAAGAGATGTGAAACAAGTCAAGAAGGAGAAAGAAGCTTACTTAAGCAAGGACCAGACAGGCTCCAGAGAGCTACAAGGTAGCCAGGTAGGAGCTGGAGAATGGATTTAGGACAGCTAGAAAGGGACATGACAAAGCCTTGCCAAGTTAGACTACGGAAAACATATAGGTGCTCTGCACATACGTGAAGAACAGGAGGATGACTAGAGTGAGGCTAGGACCAATCAGGAATAGAAGAGGAAACATGCCTGGATTTGGAAAAGGTAGGGAATGGTCTTAATGAATACTTTGCTTCAGAATTCATCAGTGAGAGGGACTATGATTTTTACGAAGACAGCATAAAAGAGTCGACATTAAGAAAGAGAATGTGCTGGAACTTCTGAAAAACGTTAGGACTGATAAGTCCCTGGGGTCGGGCAGGATATACCCCTGGTTGCTACGAGAAGCAAGGGAAGAGATTGCTGTGCATTTGGTGATGATCTTTATGTACTGACTAGCCATAGGATTAGTATCAGATGAATGGAGGGTGACAAATGTTATTCCTTTTGTAAGAAGATGAGTAGTGATAAACCTAGGAATTAAAGATAGCAAGTCTTACTTCAGCAGGGGATAAATTAGTGGAGCTCTTTTGTTTTGCTGACTTTGAAGGGAAGGTTGTTACCACAACAGTATGCCACTAAGCTCTCTATCTCCTTCTTGTACTATGGCCTCATCTTTATTTGAGATTCAGCTCACTACATCGGTATCATCTGCAAACTTGTAGGTGGAGTTAGAGCAGAATCTGGCCATGCGGTCATGAGTTTACAGAGAGTAGAGTAGGGGGCTGAGGACACAATCTTGTGGAGCACCAGTGTTTAGAATTATTGTGGTGGAGGTGTTGCTGTCTATCCTGATAGATTGTAGCTGTTGGTGAGAAAGTCAAGGACCCAGTTAGAAAGTGCGACATTGACTCCCAGGAAATGGAGCTTGGTGAAGTGTTTGCTTGGAAGAATAATATTGAGGACATAACTGTAGTCCATTAACAGTAGTTTGATGTCGGTGTTTTTACAGTCCAGATGCTCTTGGGATGTCATCTGCTGTAGACCTTTCTCGGCAGTGGGCAAATTGCTGAGGGTTGCAGTTGTCTAGACAGCTGGAGTTGATGCATGCCATGACTAGCCTCCCAAAGAGCTTCATGCTGGGAGATAGCAAAGCTACTGGGTGATAATCATTAACACATGCTACCTTGTTTTCTTGGGCACCGGGATTATAGTGGTCTTCATAAAGCAGGAGGGAATTGCAGCCTAAAGCAGAGAGAGTTTAAAAATGTCTGCAAATACCACTGCTACCTGATCTGCATGGGTTCTAAGGACACAGCCTGATGCTTTCTGTAGGTTCACCCTCTAGAAGATCGATCTCACGTCTGCGACAGTGAGTGTACATTCAGGTACACTGGAGACTGTCAGGTTGGGTGATGACATAACTGTTCACTTCTGTTCAAAACATGCATTAAGCTCATTTGATAATACTCCCACATAACATTCTGAAATACCTTGCATTGTTGAAGTCATAAAAGCTGTTGTATTGTGCTATAGCTAAGTAATAATGTGGGTGGACAAAACAGCCCTACCTTAATACTATATACAGAAGCCCCAACCTGCAACAACAATGCAAAGATCATCTTTTGTTTGCTCAACCTTGTATGTAAATATTGACAAGATACTAAAATTTTCATCAATGACTTCAAAGCCATATTAAATCTGAAGCTATAAATGTACTAAATGAATGCAAGACTTCATTTATCAAAGATATAATTACTGATTGTTGCTCTTCAAGACCCACAAAATATTCCCCAAATGATACAGGCGACAGTTAAACTTCAATAATTCCCAGTTTTTAAAAAAAAACAAAAAATTGTGGATGCTGGGAATCGGAAACAAAAAGTTTTCAGTTAAGTGCTACATAAAAGACAAATGTTTAAAGTGATGCCCTTACTCACGTCTGCCATATTCCCAGTGTCACAGCAGCCAGCCAGAGGAGACCAACAATTAATAGTTTAGGCAAATAAAATGTTAAGAACTTCCTCTCTCCCTGAAAGAAAAACAAAAGTATGCAACGATGATTAGACATCATAAATCAATAAAATCAACAGGCTGCACTGATGAAAGGGGGAATGGAGTGGTACTGAGCATGAAGTGGAGGTGGGAGGTAGGGTAACACAAAGGGCTGGTAGGGTAAAGGTTGATAAAGTCATTCTGCTAAGTTCCAGTGTACCTGCACACGGAATCCATGGTAAACACAGAGCCAAAACAGCAGCAAAGCACAGAGGAAGATCGCTTGGAAAAGATCATCCAGCATTCCTGGAAACCAACTGTTTATAAGAAATGACAGTGGGAAGAATGGGTCTGAAAATAAAACAAAATAATATCACCGTCCAATATTTTAGAAAACCTAAACACCTACAACAAAATATTCTTTCTAAAGCAAAGTCCCAGTTTGCTATTTTGAGGTTTCAAGATTGTTCAGCTTTCAATAAGTTCAAATGGTTCGCAGTATATTCCTCACTCCTTACTTTATAAAATACATACCCATAAATGAACAGATAAGTCTCTCTACTGAATTACCCAATCTCTCATTAAAAACTTTCTCAAAGACTGAGCTTAAAGACTGTTGGATCAACATAAAGTTCTTCAGAAATTACCAGCTCAGGAATGAAAATGCTTCACTGAAAATCTTTCACAGGAATGGAAGCAAAACTGTGTTCCTGTTGAAGTAAAGCGCGAGGCTGTAGGGAGTTGGTAAATCTGGATGTCAAGGGATATTGGAACTCTGGTCAACAAAAAGGTGGTGGCTTGGCTCGGCTCAGTTGCGGGCAGCTGATAAAAGTAGAGCAGTGGTTGTGGTGTACATAGATTTTAGTAAAGTATTTGTTAAGGTTTTCCGTGGTAAGCTCATTCAGAAGATCAACAGTCATGGGATCCAGGGAAACCTGACTGTGTGGATTCAGAATTGGCTTGCCCATAGAAGCCAGAGGGTGTAGTAGATGGAGGGTATCTACTACATGGACCATGGAGGGCAGTGACAAGTGTGTTCTGGAACCCCTGCTTTGTTATTTTACAGAAATGACTTGGATGAGGAACTGGAAGGGCGGGTTAGTAAGTCTGCAGTTGACATGAAGGTTGGTGGAGCTGTGGACAGGGTGGAGGATTGTTGTAGATTGCAATGGGACATCGGCAGGATGCAGGGCTGGGCTGAGAGAAGGCAAATGAAGTTCAACCTGAAGAAGTGTGAAGTGATACACACAAAACGCTGGAGGCAACATCAATAAAAAAGAGTAAACAGTCAGCGTTTTGGGCTGAGATCCTTTATCAGGGCCCTCTTCCATAGCTACTGCCTGGCCTGCTGAGTTCCTGCAGCATTTTGTGGGTGTTGCTTGGATTTCCAGCATCTGCTAATATTCTCATGTCCAAGTAAACATAGAAACACAGAAAACCTATGGCACAATACAGATTCTTTGGCCCACAAAGCTGTGCCGAACATGTCCTTAGCTCAGAACTACCTAGGCTTACCCATAGCCCTCTGTTTTTCTGAGCTCCGTGTACCCATCCAGGAGTCTCTTAAAAGACCCTATTGTATCTACCTCCACCACCATTGATGGCAGCCCATTCCACACACTCACCACTATCTGTGTAAAAAAACTTAACTGACAGTTATCCACTTTGGAAGCAGGAACAAGAGGGCAGAGTATTGTCTGAACGGTGTAGAGTTAGGTAAGGGAGAAATGCAAAGAGACCTAGGAGTCCTAGTTCACCAGTCAATGAAGGTGAATGAGCAAGTGCAACAGGCAGTGAAGAGGGCAAATGGAATGTTGGCCTTTGTTACAAGGGGAATTGAGTACAAGAGCAAGGATGTCCTTTTGCATTTGTACAGGGCCCTGGTGAGACCACACCTGGAATATTGTGTACAGTTTTGGTCTCTAGGTTTAAGGAAGGACATTCTGGCAATTGAGGAAGTGCAGCGTAGATTCACTAGGTTCATTCCTGGGATGGCAGGGCTGTCTTACGCAGAGAGATTGGAGAGATTGGGCTTGTACACGCTGGAATTGAGGAGATTGAGAGGGGATCTGATTGAAACGTTTAAGATAATTAAAGGATTTGATAGGATTGAGGCAGGAAATATGTTCCAGATGTTGGGAGAGTCCAGTACCAGAGGGCATGGATTGAGAATAAGAGGTCAGTTATTTAAAACAGAGTTGAGGAAGAGCTTCTTCTCCCAGAGAGTTGTGGAGGTGTGGAATGCACTGCCTCGGAAGATGGTGGAAGCCAATTCTCTGGATGCTTTCAAGAAGGAGCTAGATAGATATCTGATGGATAGGGGAATCAAGGGATATGGGGACAAGGCAGGGACTGAGTATTGATAGTGAATGATCAGCCATGATCTCAGAATGGCGGTGCAGACTCGAGGGGCCGAATGGTCTACTTCTGCACCTATTGTCTATCTCCTCTGTACCTACCTCCAAGCACCTTAAAACTGTACCCTCTCGTGCTAGCCATTTCAGCCCTGGGAAAAAGCCTCTGACTACCCACACGATTAATGCCTCTCATTATCTTGTACACATGTTGTGTATCTTGTGTGAAGTTATTCATTTTGGATGGTTGAATATGAAGGCAGAATACAGGGTCAATCGCAGGATTCCTGACAGTGTGCAGAAACAGAGGGATCTTGGGGTCCACATCCATTGATCCCTCAAAGTTGCCATGCAAGTTAATAGTGGTGTGTTGGCCCTTCATTACTCAGGGGATTATGTTCAAGAGCTATGATGTAACAGTGCAGCTCAATAAAACCCTGACTAGACCACACTTGCAATATTGTGTTCAGTTCTGGTTGCCTCATTATAAGAAGGATATTGAAGCTTGGGAGAAGGTGCAGAGGAGATTTACCAGGATATTGTCTGGCTGCATGTCTTATAAAGATAGGTTGAGCGAGCTAGGGCTTTTTCTTTTGCAGTGAAGGAAGATGAGAGGGAAACTGCACAAGATGATAAAAGGCAGAGATAGAGTTGATAGCCAGTGACTTTTCCCAAGGTGGAAATGGCTAATACAAGGGGGCATAATTTTATAGTAATTGGAGTAAACGGGGAATGTCAGAGGTAAGTTCTTTACACAGAGAATGGTGGGTACATGGGACGTCCTGCCAGGTTCAGTAGTAGAGGCAGATACTTCAAGGGCATTTACAAAACTCTTAGATATGCACATGGATGTTAGAAAAATGGAGGATCACGTTAGGACAGAAAGGTTAGTTTGATTTTAGAGTCGGTTAAAAGGTTGGCTCCGAGAACCTGCACTGTGCTGCAATGTTCTCTGGAATTTGTTTTCAGTATAAATGATTTGAACGTACACTTTGGCTGGAATGGACAAATATGAGCCAAAGGTTCTTTCTCCATACAGTACAGCATCAAGACTCTATTTGTTGATGCTATCACAACTTGTACAGCAAAATATCACGCTGTCATTAACAGTCACACAAATTGTGCCCTATTTTAGCCACAGATGCTTCTCAAATTCTGGGTGAATGTGCATGAGGAAAGGCCAGAAGCACTAGAGTTATAGATCAAGGTTAATAAATTATTTCAGGATGTGTAAGGTTCATTCCATCCTTCACTTTCACGTAAAACAAACTGTGAACTGCAGCAATGCACAGGGAACAATTTAAAATAAATAAAGAAAAACAGTCTCTTTCTCTGTTTCCTAACTCCTCCACGAGATCGCACACACAAGTTCTTTCTTTATTTCCTTATGGGACCATGCGTAGGTCACAGCATGAGCTCCCTGTGAGGCAGTCTGCGGGCAAGGATTCCCAATCACCTAGTGAAACATTCCTCCAGTCTGGCTGGAGATCCCCCAATGGAACATGCTATACATAAAATGGAATTCCTGAGATTTTCAGAGCAGACCATAAATTGGGATTCGTAATCTCCAAATGGGATTGACTGCAGGCATGGATTCCTCAGTTTCCAATGTTCATCAATGATACATACCATTATAAAGCAGTAACAACGGCAATAAGATGGACATCCATTTCTGTTCAATCGCCCAATCTCGCATTGAAAACTTCCTCAAAGAGTGAGCGAACAGGCACTGCGAAATGAACATAAAGCTCTTCAGAGATGGCCATCTCAGGAATGAAAACACTTCAGTTGACATTATCACTAACTGTAAAGCAACACATCCCTAAGTCTGGATGTTTCCTCAGGTTTCCCCATAAATCGGTAAAGCTGCCAGGCAGCAGAAGTTGAAGTTCCTTGTCCTAGATGAACTACCTACCATGACTGAAGAGCCCTATCTGCTCAAAGCAACTGGTTTTAAGACAATAGTAAATCTCCTTTGCCCCTTCCCATCAGTAGAAATGGTTCCACAAGGCTTAGTAGCGATAGCCAGGAGCTAACTTGGTTGTCAGAGACTATTTGAAACATCTACCATTGGAGAATCAGTAAGGTAACGGAACCTGGAATGTCAAAGGGGGTGGTAAATTTAGTCAGAAAGGTGAAACATATACAAGAAGCTAACATCCACTGGAGTCATGAGGATTATAAAGAAGCTAGTCAAAAATTTAACAATGGAGTTGGGAAAGCCAGGAGGGGCCATGAAAAGTCTATGGCAAGTAGGATTAAAGAGAACTCTGAGGTATTCTCTATACACGTTGAGAGAGAGGATTACTGGAGAGTGGGTAGGACCAGGAATAAAAAACACTTGCTTTGAGGCAGCGGAAATACATTAGTCCTAAATGTGCACACTGCATAGGTATTCATGTAGGGATTCACCGAGCAGAAGGACGTGGAGCATAGTGAGATAAATGTGGAGTGCACTAATAAGCTAGAGCATGTTGAGAAGAAGAAAGAGGTACTGCTTGGTCTCTTGAAGAACATTAAGGTGGTTATATCCCACAGGTTATAGAAGAGGCAAGTCATGAGATTGCTGGGATATTGACCAAGATATTTGTGTCCTCTCTAGCTATAAGTGAGGTCCTGGAGGAGTGATGAGTAGCTAATGGTATTTCTTTGTTCAAAAAGGGAAAAAAGGATAATCTTGGAAACTACAGACTGATGAGTCATGTCAGTAGCAGGGAAGCTAAATGAGTGGTCCATTAAGGATAGAATTTATGAGTATTTGGTAAACCATGAACTAATTAGTGACCATCAGCATGGCTTTGTGTGTGGTAAGTAATTTCTTACAAACTTGATTGAGTATTTTGAGGAGATTTTGAAGGTAATTGATGAAGGTCCAACTGCGGACATTGTCAGTATGGATTTTAGAAAGTGATTCAACATGGTTCCTCTTGGGAAGCTCAGTCAGAAGACTAAGAAGAATGAGATCTAGAGTAAGTTGGCCAACTCAATTAAGAATTGGCTTGCCCACTGAAGGCAGAATGTTGTGATATGTGGAACTTAGAAAGATTGCAGACAATACAAAGGCTTGTGAATACTGTAGAAGATTGCCGAAGTATAGGTAGAAACATAGAAAACCTACAGCACAATACAGGTCCTTCAGCCCACAATGCTGTGCCAAACATGCACCTATTTTAGAAATTACCTAGGGTTAACTAAAGCCCTCTATTTTTGTAAGCTCTATGTACCTATCCAGGAGTTTCTTAAAAGACCCTATCGAATCCACCTCCACCACTGTTGCCGGCAGCCCATTCCACACACTCACCAGCCTCTGTGTAAAAGACTTGCCCCTGACATCCCCTCTGTACCTACTTTCAAGCACCTTAAAACTGTGCCCTCTTGTGCTAGCCATTTCAGCTCTGGAAAAAAAGCCTCTGACTATCCACACAATCAATGCCTCTCATCATCTTATACACCTCTATCAGGTCACCTGTCATCCTCCGTCGTTCCAAGGAGAAAAGACCAAGTTCCCTCAACCTTTCCTCATAGGGCATGTTCCCTAATCCAGGCAATATCCTTGTAAATCTCCTCTGCACCCTTTCTATAGTTTCCACATCCTTCCTGTAGTGAGGTGACCAGAACTGAGCACAGAGCTCCAAATGGGGTCTGACCAGGGTCCTACAAAGCTCAACATTACCTCCCGGCTCTTAAACTCAATCCCACTGATGAAGGTCAATGCACTCTGTGTTTTCTTAACCACACAGTCAACCTGCACAGCTGCTTTGACTGTCCTATGCACTCAGACCCCAAGATCCCTCTGATCCTCCACACTGCCAAGAGTCTTACCATTAACTCTATACGCTGCCATCATATTTGACCTACCAAAATGAACCACCTCACACTTATCTGGGTTGAACTCCATCTGCCAACTTCTCAGCCCAGTTTTGCATCCTATCAATGTCCCGCTGTAACTTCTGACAGCCCTCCAAACTATCCACAACACCCCCAACCTTTGTGTCATCAGTAAATTTACTAGCCCATTCTTCCACTTCCTCATCCAGGTCACTTATAAAAATCACGAAGAGAAGGAGTCCCAGAACAGATCCCTGAGGCACACCACTGGTCACCGTCTTCCATGCAGAATATAATCCATCTACAATCATTCTTTGCCTTCTGTGGGCAAGCCAATTCTGGATCTACAAAACAAGGTCCGCTTGGATCCCATGCCTCCTTATTTTCTCAATAAACCTTGCATGGGGTACCTTATCAAATGCCTTGCTGAATTGCATATACACTACATCTACTGTTCTACCTTCATCAAAGTGTTTAGTCACATCCTCAAAGACCTCAATCAGGCTCGTAAGGCACAACCTGCCTTTGAAAAAGTCATGCTGAGTATTCCTAATCATATTATGCCTCTCTAAATGTTCATAAATCCTGCCTCTCAGGATCTTCTCCATCAACTTACCAACCAACCAGTATGCAATGGGCAGATATCTGTTGTAGATATGGGCAGAGAAATGGCAGATAGACCTTAATCCTGACAAGTTTGAGGTGTTGCACCTTAGGAGATTGAACGTAAAGGTCTAGGACCTGTAACACTGTTGATGTATAGGGCGATCTTGGGGTCCAAGTTAATAGCTCTCTAAACTGCCTGAAGGATGGTAAAGACCCTGATGAAGGGCATTGGCCCTGAAACGTCAGCTCTTTATTTCTCTCCATAGAAGCTGCCTGACCTGCTCAGTTCACTTAGTACTTTCTGTGTGTTAGGTGGAGGGGCAGGTAAGGGTTGAAAAGGTAGTAAGCCTGTAGAAGGACTTAGACAGATTAGGAGTTTGGGCAAAGAAGTGACAGATGGAATACAATTTAGAGCAGCTTATGGTCATGTACTTTGGTAGAAGGAATAATGATGTAGATTATTTTCTAAATGGGGAGCAAATTAAGAAAACAAAGTATAAAGGGTCTTTGTAGCCCTCGTACAGAATTCCCTAAAGATTAACTTGCAGATTAAGTTGGCGGTGAGGAAGGAAAATACAATAACAGCCTAGAATATAAAAGCAAAGATATAATACTGAGGCTTTATATGGCATTGGTCAGACAGTACTTGCAGTATTGTGAGCAGGTTTGGGCCCTTTATCTAAGAAAAGATGTGTTGGCTTTGGAGAGAGTCCAGAGGAGGTTCACAAAAATGATTCCAGGAATGAAAGAATAATGTATGAGGAGCATTTGATAACTCTGAGCCTGTCATCACTGGATTTTATTAGAATAAATGGGGATATATTTGAAACCAGTAGAATACTGAACGACCTAGACAGATTGGATGTGAAGATGATGTTTCCTATGGTGGAAGAGTCTAGGACCAGGGGTCACAGCCTCAGAATAAAGGGACATCCATTTAGAACAGAGATGAGGAGGAATTTCTTTTGCCAGAGGTTAGTGATTCTTTGGAATTTGTTGCCACAGGTGCCTATGGAGGCCAAATCATTGGGTATATTTAAAGAGGAGGTTGATAAGTTTTTGATTAGAAAAAGTGTCAAAGGTTACAGGGAGAAGGCAGGAGGAGGAGGTTGAGAGGGATGATAAATCAGCCATGATAGAATGGCAGAGCAGATTTGATGGACTGAATGGCCTGATTCTGCTACCATATTTTTATGCTGTTATGGACACATATGGCATACTTGCCTTTATTTGTCGAGGCACTGAGTGCAAAAGTCAAAGATTATGTTGCAGCTTTATATAACTCTGGTTAGGCTGCATCTGGACTATTGCTTTCATATCTGATTGCCAAATTATAGGAAGGATGTGCAGGCTTTAGACAGGGTGGAGAGGAGATTTACCAAGATACTGACTTTATTGAAGCAGTTTTTGTGGTTTTTGTGTGGTTTGACAAACTTGGATCATTTTCTTTGAAGCATCAGGGGATCTGTGAACGGGATACCTGGATGGGCGCTTGAATGGGACACCCAGATGGCATGTTGCCTGCCAGGTGCCAGAGTCAGGGACAACTCGGATCACGTCTACAACATTTTAGAGAGGGAGGGATAGCAGCCAGATGTCTTGGTACACATTGGTACCAATGACATAGGAAGGAAAAGAGGTCCTGAAAAGAGAATTTAGAGAGCTGGGTAGAAAGCTGAGAAGCATGTCCTCCCAGGCAGTAATTTCCAGATGGCTGTCTGGGCCACGCACCAGTGTGGGTAGAAAATTTGGCAAATTAATGCGTGGCTGAGAAGCTGGTGCAGGGGGCAGGGCTTCAGTTTCTTGAATCATTGGGATATGTTCTGGGGGAGGAATGACCTGTTCAAAAGTGACAGGTTGCATCTGATCCTGGAGGGAGCCAATATTCTCACAGGCAGGTTTGTTAGAGCTGTTGGGGAGGGTTTAAATTAATTTGGCAAGGGGGTGGGAATCGGAGTGAAGGGGCTCAGGATAGGGTGGATGGTAAAAAGACAAAGATAGTGTGCAGTCAGACAGTCAGGAAGGGCAGGCTGATGATAGGACATAATTGCAGCCAGCAGGGTGAGTATCAGTGAATTACGGATGCAGAATCAAGGAAGGTAGTAAATGCAGCACTCAAAAAGTGTGACATCTCAATGAACGGGGTATATGAAATAAGCTGGATGATCTTGTTGCACTTTTACAGATTGTTGGGTATGATGCAGCCATCACTGAATCATGGCTGAAGGATGGCTGTAGTTGGGAGCTGAATATCCAAGGTTACACGTTGCTTGGGAGGGGTAGGAAGGTTGGCAGACGAGATGGCGTGGCTCTGTTGGTAAAGAATGGCATCAAATCAGTAGAAAGATGTGACATAGGATCAGAAGATGTTGAATCCCTGTGGGCTGAGTTAAGAAACTGCAAAGGTAAAAGTTCCCCGATGACAGTTAAATACAGATTCCCCAACAGTAGCTGCGATGTGGACCACAGATTGCAACAAGTAATAGAAAAGGTATGTCAAAAGGGCAATGCTATGATAATCACGAGAAATTTCAACATGCAGGTCGATTGAAAAATCAGGTTGGAAATGCATCCCAAGAAATTGAGTTTGTTGAATGCCTATGAGGTGGCTTTTCAGTGTAGTTTGACGTTAAGCCTACTAGAGGATCAGCTATACTGGATTGGGTGTTATGGAATGAACCAGAGGTGATTAGGAAGCTTAAAGTAAAAGAGCCTTTAGGAAGCAGTGATCACAATATGATTGAGTTCAACTTGAAATTTGACAGGGAGAAAGCAAATTCGAACGTAGCAGTGTTTCAGTGAAGTAGAGGAAATTACAGTGGTGTGATAGGAGTTGGTCAAAGTAAGTTGGGAGGAGATGCTGGCAAGGATGACAGCAGGGCAGCAATGGCATGAGTTTCTGGGAAAAATGAGGAAGGTGCAAGATCGATGTATTTCAAAAACAAAGAAATACTCCAATGGCAGAGCAGTACAACAAGGCAAGTCAAAGCTCACGTAAAAGCAAAAGAGAGGGCATACAACAAAGCAAAAATTAGTGGGAAGACAGAATTGGGAAGCTTTTAAAAACCTACAACTAAAAGAATCATTAGGAAGGAAAAGATGAAATATGAAAGTAAGCTAGCAGACAACATCAAAGTGGGTAGTAAAAACTTGCTCAAATATGTAAAAAGTAAACAAGATATGAGAGTGCCAGAAAATGAGTCTGGAGAAATAATAACAGGTGACAAGGAGATGGCAGATGAACTAAATGAATATTTTGCAGTCTTCACTGTGGAAGACACTAGCAGTATATCAGATGTTGAAGGGTGTGAGGGAAGAGAATTGAGTGCAGTTACTATTACAAGGGAGAAGGTGCCCAAAAAGCTGAAAGACCTAATGGGTACATGAGTCACCCGGACCAGATGAACCACACCCAAGGGTTCTGAAAGAGGTAGCGGTAGAGATTGTGGAGGCACTGATAATGATCATTCAAACATCATTGGACTCTGGCATGGTGCCAAAGGACTGGAAAATTACAAAGGTCACTCTACTCTTTAAGAAAGGAGGAAGGCAGCAGAAAGGAAATTATAGACCCGTCAACCTGACTCAGTGGTTGGGAAGATGTTGGAGTCAATTGTTAAGGATGAGGTTATGGAGTACTTGGTGACACAGGACAAGAGAGGACAAAGTCAGCATGGTTTCCTGAAGGGAATATCTGGCCTGAAGAACCTGTTGGAATTCTTTGAGGAGATTACACATAGAATAGATAAAGGGGATGCAGTTGTTGTATATTGGACTTTCAGAAAGCCTTTGACAAGGTGCCACACGTGAGGCTGTTTATCAAATTAAAACTATTATAGGAAAGTTACTGGCATGGTTAGAGCATTAGTTGATTGGTAGAAGGCTGCGAGTAGGAATAAAAGGATCCTTTTCTGGTTGGCTGCCAATGACTAATGGTGCTTCTTTTAATGCTGTATATTAATGATTTAGATGATGGAATAGATGGCTTTCTTGTCAAGTTTGCAGATGATACGAAGATTGGTGGAGGGACAAGTACTGTTAAGGAAACAGGTGAGCTGCAGAAGGACTTCAGACAGTTTAGGAGAATGGGCAAGAGAGTGGCAAATGAAATACAATGTTGGAAAATGCATGGTCATACACTTTGGTGGAAGAAGTAAATGTGCAGACTATTTTCTAAACAGGGAGAAAATCCAAGTGCAAATGGACTTGGGAGTCCTTGTGCAGAATACCCTAAAGGTTAACTTGCAGGTAGAATTGGTGGTGAGGAAAGCAAAAATAATGTTAGCATTCATTTCAAAAGGTCTAGAATACAAGAGCAAGGATGTGATGCTGAGGCTTTACAAGGCTATGGTGAGGCCTCTCCTTGAGTATTGTGAACAGTTTTGGACCCCTCATCTTAGAAAAGATGTGCTGGCATTGAAGAGGGTCCAGAAGAGGTACACAAGGATGATTCCAGGAATGAAAGGGTTACCTTACTAAGAACGTTTGATGGCCCTGGGTCTGTACTCGCTGGAATTCAGAAGGATGGTGGTGGTGGGGGGGGGGGGGGGGGGGGGAAATCACTGAAACATTTCAAATGTTGAAAGACCTAGACAGAGTAAATGTGGAAAGGATGTTTCCCATGGTGGGGGAGTCTAGGGAGCAGCCTCAGGATAAAAAGGTGTCCAGATGTGAAGAAATTTTCTTTAGCCAAAAGGTGGCGAATTTATGGAATTTATTATCACAGGCAGCTGTGGAGGCCAGATCACTGGGGTATTTAAGGCAGAGTTTGGTAGGTTCTTGATTGGACACAGGACAAAGGTTATGGGAAGAAGGCTGGGAAGTGGGGCTCAGGAGGGTTTAAAAAAAAGGATCAGCCATGATTAAATGTCGAAGCAGACTTAGTGTGCCAAATGGCCTAATTCTGCTCCTATGTCTTACGGAAACCTGTTAGAAGATTATAAGATTATGAGAGACATAGATATCTTATTATCATAGTCAAAATGTCCAATACTTTCATTTAAGATGAGATGAGCCAAGTTCAAAGGAGACATGTGGAGCAGATTTTGTTTTCTACACAGAGGGTGGCGAGTGCCTACAATCCATTGACAGGGATAAATGGTGCAGGCAAATATGAAAGAGTTGTTTAAGAGGCTCCTGAATTGGCACGTGAATGTGCAGAAAATGGAGGTACATGAACTGTGTCAGCAGAAGGGATTAGTTTAATTTAATTAGTTCAGCACCACACTGTGGGCTGAAAGGCCCACTGCTCTGTTGTACTGCTCTAATTCAAAACTCATGCAGTTGCACAACTAGATCCTCGGCACAAAACCATGCTGACTTCTGATCGATATCCTGTGGCAGGACCATCACATCCTCATTACAACATAATGTGAAGACCTCCCACATATTTTTGCGTAATGGCCTAACTTGGAAACCATACACTTGATTCCCTCCTCCCCGAAAAAAAACACACTTGATCATTTTGCCAATAGATAGGTATTCAATGCAGACAGGCCAGTTGCACCTGTGCTAAATAATTCTAAAGCCTTCCCATTTCTAAAACCGTGAAGGTATGCAAGTAGTATCCAAAAGGCCTGTTTCTGTGCTGTAATGTTCTATGGTTCCAGTATTATTCAAAATATAGTCAACCTTCAAAATACTAATTGCTCCCGGCACATATTGTACTTACTGTGACCATGAAGGTGAAAACTACAAAGATAAACCGGAACCAGATCTCCACTTGTGAAAATGAGGCATTATACATCTTCAGCTGTAAACAGAAGAATAACACCAGCTTTAAATAAGCAAGGCAAACAGTCTCCACAGTAGCATTCAATTTATTTCAATATCAAACACGGTTTATGCCTTCAAAGATGGAAATGTAGATATTACAGTAGGGGAGCGAGATAGGGGATTTGCTTATGAGGAGAGTAGACAGGAATTTCTGTGGCTTCAAGTAAAGACTGCTGGAAGGCATGGGTTTCCTTTGGGCCAGGGTCAAAAATATCTCCAAGCTGCTGCAGGACACGCTAAGAAAGGGAGGATAAAGAGCCAGTTATCATGGTTCATTATCTCCATGCCTGACCTTGTACTTACCTACAGTAGTCCCATTTACTGGCAATAGATATAGTCTTTTACCACTTGACAATTTAAATGTTTATTTAGGTGTTTCTTAAATGTGACAAGCACTTTCCTCTGCCACCTCCTCACACAGCACATTCCAGATTCAAATCAGTATGTGATTAAAATTCAACCCAAAAGATTATTAAGCTACCTACTTCATAGCTTACACTTACGGGAACAAGATTATACCCTAACTATCTCTGCCATAGTTGGAGGTAAGACAGGCTTGACAAGTCAACTTTCCAGGGTATAGAAAAGGGGTTCTCAACCTTTTTCATGTCACGGACCAATACCATTAAGCAAAGGGCCAGTGAACCCCAGACTGGGAAGCCCCTTTGTTTAAAAAAGGAAGGTATCTCCTTCGTCCTGGATGAAGGGGTTTCCCTTCGTCCACCATCAACTCTGCTCTCAAATGCATCTCTCCCATTTCCCACACATCTGCCCTCACCCCATCCACCTGCCACCCCACTCGGGATAGGGTTCCCCTTGTCCTTACCTACCACCCCACCAGCCTCCAGGTCCAACGTATAATTCTCCGTAACTTCTGCCACCTCCAATGGGATCCCACTACCAAACACATTTTTCCTTCCCCTCCCCCCCTTTCTGCTTTCTGCAGGGATCGCTCCCTACGCGACTCCCTTGTCCACTCGTTCATCCCTTCCCACCGATCTCCCTCCTGGCACTTATCCTTGTAAACGGAACAAGTGCTACACCTGCCCTTACACTTCCTACCTCACCACCATTCAGGGCCCCAGACAGTCCTTCCAGGTGAGGCGACACTTCACCTGAGAGTCAGCTAGTGTGGTATACTGCGTCTGGTGCTCCCGGTGAGGCCTTCTATATATTGGTGAGACCCGACGCAGACTGGGAGACCGTTTCGCTGAACACCTACGCTCAGTCGGCCAGAAAAAGCAGGATCTCCCAGTGTCCACACATTTTAATTCCACGTCCCATTCCCATTCTGATATGTCTATCCATGGCCTCCTCTATTGTCAAAATGAATCCAAACTCAGGTTGGAGGAACAACACCTTATATACCGACTGGGTAGCCTCCAACCTGATGGCATGAACATTGACTTCTCTAACTTCTGTTAATGCCCCTCCTCCACTTCTTACCCCATCCCTGACATATTTAGTTGTTTGCCTGTTCTCCATCTCCCTCTGGTGCTTCCCCCCCCCTTTCTTTCTCCTGAGGCCTCCCTTCCTATGATCCTTTCCCTTCTCCAGCTCTGTATCACTTTCGTCAATCACTTTTCCAGTTCTTAGCTTCATCCCACCCCCTCCGGTCTTCTCCTATCATTTTGCATTTCCCTCTCCCCCCACTACTTTCAAATCTCTAACTATCTTTCCTTTTGGTTAGTCCTGACGAAGGGTCTTGGCCCGAAACGTCGACAGCGCTTCTCCCTATCGATGCTGCCTGGCCTGCTGTGTTCTACCAGTATTTTGTGTGAAGAGTTCATGGTAAATGTGTTCCCATAAGGGTGAAAGGAAATGACATCAGATCCTAGAAATCCTGGTTGTCAAGTGAATCAATTGAGAACAGGATAAAGAAAATGCAAAGATATATGACGGACATAAAGAATGGGGAGGAGAGGAGACAAAGATATTCTAAAAAAAAGAGATTTAAAGAAAAAATAAGAATATATGGAAATTACAAAAGGTTTTTAGTAAGCAAAGTAAGGACAAAGTATAACCAGGGAAAGAGTAGGGCCTCAAAGGGGACAAAATAGCAACAAGTAAACGGACATGGAGTTGTTAAATAAATACTTCTCATTTGTATTTACCAAAAAGAACATCATTGTACCTGGAGAATTAATTCGAGTGGGCAATAAAATTCTTGAACACATTAGCATTAAAAAAGGAATTAAGTGTGTGTTGGTGGGCTGAAGGGTGAATAATTGCCAGGTGTTTTATTAGATTTATTGCAGGCTTCACTGGGAGATGAGGAATGAGATCAATGGAGCCCTCCCAGACGTTGCAGGAGGCAACATACAGTTGGAAGAAAAAGTTTGTGAACCCTTTGCAGTTACCTGGTTTTCTGCATTAAGTCCTATGTGGTCTGATCGTCATCCAAGTCACAATCACAGACAAGCACAATCTGCCTAAACTGATAACACACAAACAATTGTACTTTCATGTCTCTATTGAATACATTGTTTAAACATTCACAGTCCAGGCTAGACAAAGTATGTGAACCCTGGTAGAACCTCCTTTAGCATCAATAGCCTCCACCAAATGTTTCCTGATGCTGCTGATCAGACTTGCACAATGGCAAGGAGAAATTTTAGGCCATTCCTCCATACAGAGCTGTTTCAGTTCATCAATATTTCTGAGATACTTCGCATGAACAGCCCTCTTCAGGTCATGCCACACTATCGTAATTAGGTTAAAGTCTGGACTTTGACTTGGTTATTCCACAACACAAACTTTCTTTTTAAACCACTCGTGTGTTTTGGATCATTGTCTTGTTGTATCATCTAACTTCTAAGCTTCAGATGACAGACTGCTACCCCGACATTCTCCTGTCAAATGTCTTGGTACAATTTTGAATTCATTGTACCCTCAACGATTGCAAGCTGTCAAGGCCCTGAGGCAGTAAAGCAGCCCCAAACCATGATGCTCCTTCTGCCACGCTTCACAGATGAGATGAGGTTTTGGTGTTGGTGTGCAGTTCCCTTTTTCCTCCAAACACAGCGGTGTGCATTTCTAACAGAAGGTTCAACTTTTGTCTCATCTGTCCATAGAACATTGCCCCAGAGTGTTGTGGAACATCCAGGTGGTCTTCTGTAAACTTGAAAAGTACAGCAATGTTTCTTTTGGAGAGCAATGGTTTCCTCTGTGGTGTCCTCCCATGAACACCATTCTTGTTCAGTGTTCTCCTACAGTGGACTCATGAACAGAGACTTTAATAAGTTCTAAAGATTTCTGCAGGTCTTTTGCTGTTACCCTTGTGTTTGCTTCCACCTCTTTCAGCACTGCACGTTGTGCTCTTGGTGTGATCTTTGCAGGATGCCCACTCCTAGGGAGAATAGCAACAGTACTGAAGTTCTTCTATTTGTAAACAATTTCTCTTACTGTGAACTGATGAATGTTCAGGTCTTTAGAAATGCTTTTGTAGCCTATTCGAGCTTCATGCATCTCTATAATTCTTATAGACAATAGGTGCAGAAGTAGACCATTCGGCCCTTCAAGCCTGCACTGCCATTTTGAGATCATGGCTGATCATCTACTATCAATACCCGGTTCCTGCCTTGTCCCCATATCCCTTGATTCCCCTATCCATAAGATACCTATCTAGCTCCTTCTTGAAAGCCTCCAGAGAATTGGCCTCCACTGCCTTCCAAGGCAGTGCATTCCAGACCCCCACAACTCTCTGGGAGAAGAAGTTTTTCCTTAACTCTGTCCTAAATGACCTACCCCTTATTCTCAAACCATGCCCTCTGGTACTGGACTCTCCCAGCATCTGGAACATATTTCCTGCCTCTATCTTGTCCAATTCCTTAATAATCTTATATGTTTCAATCAGATCCCCTCTCAATCTCCTTAATTCCAGCGTGTACAAGCCCAGTCTCTCTAACCTCTCTGCGTAAGAAATTAACCTTGTGAATCTACGCTGCACTTCCTCTACAGCCAGGATGTCCTTCCTTAACCCTGGAGACCAAAACTGTACACAATACTCCAGGTGTGGTCTCACCAGGGCCCTGTACAAATGCAAGAGGATTTCCTTGCTCTTGTACTCAATTCCCTGTGTAATAAAGGCCAACATTCCATTGGCCTTCTTCACTGCCTGCTGCACTTGCTCATTCACCTTCAGTGACTGATGAACAAGGACTCCTAGATCTCTTTGTATTTCTCCCTTACCTAACTTTACACCGTTCAGATAATAATCTGCCTTCCTGTTCTTACTCCCAAAATGGATAACCTCACACTTATTCACATTAAACGTCATCTGCCAAGTATCTGCCCACTCACCCAGCCTATCCAAGTCACCCTGAATTCTCCTAACTTCCTCATCACATGTCACACTGCCACCCAGCTTAGTATCATCAGCAAACTTGCTGATGTTATTCTCAATGCCTTCATCTAAATCATTGACGTAAATCGTAAACAGCTGTGGTCCCAATACCAAGCCCTGTGGCACCCCACTAGTCACCACCTGCCAATCCGAGAAACACCCATTCACCGCTACCCTTTGCTTTCTATCTGCCAACCACTTTTCTATCCATGTCAATGTCTTCCCCCCGATGCCACAAGCTTTGATTTTACCCACCAATCTCCTATGTGGGACCTTATCAAATGCCTTCTGAAAATCGAGGTACACTACATCCACTGGATCTCCCTTGTCTAACTTCTTGGTTACATCCTCGAAAAACTCCAATAGATTAGTCAAGCATGATTTACCCTTGGTAAATCCATGCTGGCTCGGCCCAATCCTATCACTGCTATCTAGATATGCCACTATTTCATCTTTAATAATGGACTCTAGCATCTTCCCCACTACTGATGTTAGGCTGACAGGTCGATAGTTCTCTGTTTTTTCCCTCCCTCCTTTCTTAAAAAGTGGGATAACATTAGCCATTCTCCAATCCTCGGGAACTGATCCTGAATCTAAGGAACATTGGAAAATGATTACCAATGCATCCGCAATTTCCAGGGCCACCTCCTTTAGTACCCTAGGGTGCAGACCATCTGGACCTGGGGATTTGTCAGCCTTCAGTCCCATCAGTCTACTCATCACTGTTTCCTTCCTAATGTCAATCTGTTTCATTTTCTCTGTTACCCTATGTCCTTGGCCCATCCATACATCTGGGAGATTGCTTGTGTCTTCCTTAGTGAAGACAGATCTAAAGTACTTATTAAATTCTTCTGCCATTTCTCTGTTTCCCATAACAATTTCACCCAATTCATTCTTCAAGGGCCCAACATTGTTCTTAACTATCTTCTTACTCTTCACATACCTAAAAAAGCTTTTGCTATCCTCCTTTATATTCCTGGCTAGCTTGCATTCGTACCTCATTTTCTCTCCCCGTATTGCCTTTTTAGTTAAGTTCTGTTGTTCCTTAAAAATTTCCCAATCATCTGTCCTCCCACTCACCTTAGCTCTGTCATACTTCCTTTTCTTTTAATGCTATGCCATCTCTGACTTCCTTTCTTCTAAGGTCCTGCGAAAGTAGCTTTCATTGAGGCATGGTGCACATAAACAGATCTTTCTTGGGGAGAGCAGGCTGGGTCAATAATCTGACTGTGTGTGTATTTTTTTATATATGGGGAGGGAACCTCTAGAACCCACACCTCCAATCTCATCTCATTGATTGGAACACCTGACTCCAAGTAGCTTTTGCAGAGGTTCACATACTTGTTTGAACCTAGACTGTGATTGTTTAAAACTGTCAACTCAGTATTGATGAAAAGAAGTACAATTGTTTGTGTGTTATTAGTTTGGGCAGATTGTGTTTGTCTATTATTGTGACTTAGATGAAGATCAGACCACATTATATGAGTAATTAATACAGAAAACCAGGTAAATGCAAAGGGTTCACAAACTTTTTCTTGCAACTGTATGTGGTACAAGAAGGCTAGTAATTCCAGGCTTGCTGTCCTCAACAAGAAGCTACTGGAAAAATCCCGAGGAGCGTAATTAACTTAACTTTTGGAAAGGCAAAATAGCATGGTTTTATTAAAAGAGCACATTTGATTGTACTTAGATGGATCAAAATGTAACGATAAACCCAACATCAGGGATTCCCAACCTGGGGTCCACGAACCCCTCGGTTAACGATAGGGGTCCATGGCGTAAAAAAGGTGCCCTACATGGAATTCAGTAAACTCCCTGACAAGATCTCACGTGGTAGGTTCATCCAAAAGGTTAAGGTTCAAGGGATCCAAGTCAATTTGGGAAAATGGATCCAAATGAAAGAGACTGCAGATGCTGGAACCTGGAGCAACACACAAAAAGCAGGAGGAGGAACAGGTCAGCAACATCTGTGAAGGGAAATGGACAGTGGACATTTCAGGTCAAAATCTTTCATCTGGACTTAACAGTAGAGGGAAGAGAGCCAGTATAAAGAGGTAAGGGGAGGAGGTAGGGCAAGAGCTGGAAGGTGATAGATGGCTCCGGTTGAGAAGAGGTGATATGCAAGTGACGGAGAGAAGAGTGGAATAAACAACAGATTTTTCAAGGTGATAGATGGAGGGAAAAATGGCTGCATATGCTTCTGATGGGAAAGGAAGGCAGAGGTGGGGAGGTCAGATGGGAACAGAGAGAACTCAGTCGGGACAACGTGTGAGTGATTGGCAGATGGAGTGGGTGAAGGAGGGGGAAGAAAGGATAGAAAAAATTATATTGGGGCCGTGAGTGTGGTGTAGGAGGAACTGGATAGATCATGAGGAGAGAGAAAGGGACAGAGGAGGAACAGTTTACCTGGACTGGATCCAACATTAGCTTGGTAAAAGAAGGCAAAGGCTGATGGTGGAGGATTGTTCTTTTTGTGATTATACACCTGTGACCAGTGGTGTACCACAGGAATTGGTATGGTGACACTTATCATTTGTGATATTGACTAATGATTTGAAAATGAATGTAGGGATTATAATAGTAAGTTTGCACATGATACAAAAGGTAGTGATATTATTGATAGTTAGGAGGATTGCCTTGGACCACGGGATACCTTGATCAGTTAACTGAAGTGGATAGAACAATGGAAAACATAACTTAATCATGTTATGTCTGAGGTGATGCACACACAACAAACAGCATGGCCCTAGGGAGAATTTACTGAAGGACCTTGAAGGTGGCAGAAATAGGTAGCTAAGGTGGCGAAGGTGGCATACAAAATACTTAACACAAAATACAAATGCAGAGAGGTTATGTTACTGCTTTATAAATATTAGTTTGGCCACTTCTGGAGTATTGTGTGGATTTCTGGTCACCCCACTATAGGAAAGATGAGATTGCCAAGGAGAGGGTACAGAGAAGACTCACTAGGATGTTTCCTAGAAAATTTCACATGCTGAATAATTTGATGTTATAGGTTTATTTTCTCTGGAGCAGAGGAAGCTGATGAGGAAAAAGATTTCAGGTAGGGAGTGGCTGTAATATGTAACACACTACCTGAGGTTACGAAGGAAGGCACGCTCATAACATGGTGCTTAGTGTGACTTAGTGCTTGGTAATGGAATTACTGTAAGTAGGTAAGTAATTGCTGGTACGGACATAGTGGGCTATATGACTGTGTCTAAACAATTGCAGGAACCTACAAACTTGCTTGCCACAATACCGAATGCTGGTACATAAATGATACAGATATTAATTTTCAAGCCATGGATAAATGTAAATGATACTAAAATAAGTGGCATTACAGATAACATAGAAGATTGTGAAAAATTATAGGGTAATTAATCAACTAAATTGATACTTATTTTATTCTCACGATTGCTGAGGTACAGTAAGAAACTTGTCTTGCATTCCATCCAAACAGTTTATTTCATTGCAGCAGTACATTGAGGTAGACAACAATAGACAATAGGTGCAGGAGTAGGCCATTCGGCTCTTCTAGGTAGTACATTATTGTGCAAAAGTCTTAGGTGCCCTAGCCATAAAAATGTGCTTAAGTACTTTGTGCAATACTGAACAAGGTGAAACAATAACAAAGTGAAGAATAAAATGCAGTGTGGTAGATAACAGCAGGATAGAAGATGTCTTTGAGCCAAGGTATGTGGGCTGAGGATTGGCAATTGGTTCTCAATCCAGATAAATGTGAGGTATTGTGTTTTTATGAGATGAGACCATGGTAGGACTTGTACAGTGAATGAGGAGTATTGTGGAACAGAGGGACTGAGCTATGTGGGCATTGCTTGCTGAAAGCAGCAGCATGACTAGATAGGATTGTGAAAACAGCTGCCACCCATTTTAATTCCACTACATTCCCATTCCGATATGTCAGTCCATGGCCTCCTCCACTTTCACGATGAGGCTACACTCAGGTTGGAGGAACAACACCTTGTATTCCATCTGGGTAGCCTCCAACCTGATGGCACGAACATTGATTTTTCGAACTTCCGGTAATAGTCCCTCCAACTCTCCTTCACCTTATCTCGTTGCCTGCCCAACGCCTTCCTCTGGTGCTCCTCCCCTGTTCCTTCCCTCTTTTCTTTCTTCCACAGCCTTCCGTTCTCTACTTCTGGATTCCCCTTTCTCCAGCCCTGTATCTCTTTCACCAATCAACTTCCCAGCTCTTTACTTCATCCCTCCCCTCCCAGTTTCACCAACCACCTGCATTTCCACTCCTCCACCTTTTAAATCTACTCATCTTTTTTTCTCCAGTCCTACCAAAGGGTCTCAGCCCGAAACATCGTCTGTGCTCTTTTCCATAGATGCTGTCTGGCCTGCTGACTTCCTCCAGCATTTTGTGTGTGTTGCTTGGATTTCCAGCATCTACAAATTTTCTCTTGTTTGTGATTTGGCACATTGGCATTCATTAGTTAGGCCACTGAGTACAGGAGTTGGGAAGTTATGTTGGTGAGGCCACACTTGGAGTAACGTGTAGTTTTTGGCATCCTGATATTAAACTAGAAAGAGTGCAGGAAAGATCTACCAGGATGTTGCTTGGACCTGGGGGAGGTGGGGGCCTGACTTACAAGGAAAGGTTGCATAGATTAGGACCTTATTCCCTGGAAGACAGGAGATTGAGGGTGGCCTGATCGGGGCATATAAAATCATGAAGAGTATAGACAGGGTAAAAGCACATAATCATTTCTCCAGGGAGGGAGGCGAGAGACTTAAGAGGAATATCAGGGGCAGTTTTTTCACACAGAGGATGATGTACATTTGGAATGAGCTGCTAAAAATAGTGGTCCGGGCAGACTCATTAGCATCATTTAAAAGCTATCTCAATAAGTACAAGGAAAGGACAGATGTAGAGAGCTAGGGGTGAAATGCAGGCAGATGGGACTTGTTTTACTGGGTAACTCAGTCGGCGTGGCTGAGTTGGGCCAAAGGGCCTGATTCTAAGCTGTTTGACTCTATAAAGTCACTGCTATGATAAAGGAAACGTATGGTAAGCTCACACAACGTTATGTTGACCAAATGATATGATGAAGAGAAAAATAACACATCCACTTTCATCTAATCCAATCACTTAATAAAAAGTAGTATACATGCACGATTAAAAAATGAACAAACTGCCTTCTCTATTGCTGCTTATACTACATACAAGCACTTGTTCAAAGCATAGGAAGGGAACAATATATAAATAGCATGAACACAAGAGCATCTGCAGGTGCTGGAAATCCAAAGCAACACACACACACAAAGTGCTGGAGGAAATCAGCTAGTTCAGACAACATCGATGAAATGAACAAACAGTCAATGTTTTGGGCCGTGACTCTTCAACAGGACTGGGAAGGAAAGGGGGGGACACCAGAATAAAAAGGAAGGGTGTGGGGCAGGAGGACAGCAAGAAGGTGATAGGTGAAGCCAGGTGAGTAGGAAAGGTAAAGGGCTGGAATGGAAGAAATCTGAAGAAATGGAAGAAAGCAGAGTGGACCATAGGAGAAAGGGAAGGAGGAGGAGACTCAGGGAGAGGTGATAGGCAGGTGAGAAGAGTGGGAACAAAAGAAGAGGGGAGGGAAGGGAATTCTTTTTTTAACCTGAAGGAGAAATCGATAATCATGCCAATTGGTTGGAGGCTATCCAGATGGAATATAAGGTGACCTTGAGGGTGACCACATCTTGACACAAGAGGAGGCAATGGACTGACATGTCGGAACAGGAAAGGCATGTTAAGACCATGTGGATGCTGCCAGTGTACAATCTGACTGGAAATCAACAAGAATTGGACAAGGCACTTCACCAAACACAAGAATCAGTATCAGTCTTGACCTTCAACACCAATATATGAAACATGGTATGTAAAAACGAGGGGGAAATTGGTTACACCAAAGCAAAAATTTACAGTGACAGGGATTCTGGAGACTAAGTTACATCTCTGAATCAAATACTGATCTCTTTTGAGAATTACTCAAAGTTGGTGTAATGAATGGAATACACAAATAACGACACTACCAACTGGATATGCAGGACACACTGCAGAAAGTATTTTTTTAAAAGCTTTAGCCACTGTAATTAAAGGATCTTTGTACATGTACTTGCATGAACTATTTGTAAAAGACAAGGGTTTAATTTTAGAAACATTGTTGAAAAAATTATAAATGGCATACTTACAGTGAAATTCACATCCTTTATTGAAAACTCAGTGTTCACTAGATTGTAAAATGTGACAGTAAAAACATATTCCGTGTAGTTCAGATAACCAAGATGGAGAACAATTATTTCATCACAGAGCCGCTTTAAAATAAAATAAAAACCCCAATTAGTCATGTTCTCACAAAAAAACTGAAACACTGATGCAACTGTATTATTCAAAGAGGTTCAGGGCAGTGCACATGACATATTACACTTGATGTACATATCCTGTCACAATTTCTGGCTATATTTATGTTTAAATGTAATACCGAAAGATGTTTGTATTTATGAAGCTTGGGCTGTAAACATTTATATCCATACAAATACAAATTTTGTCAGTAATGGAATGACTAAGAAAACTGAAATGGTGGAAATCTGAAATGCTGGGAACAGTAGACAAGCATCATCTACATGAGAAAGTCTGCAAATGCTGAAACCCCAAAGCAGCACACACAAAATGCTGCAGGAACTCAGCAGGTCAGGCAGCATCTATAGAAATGAACAAACAGTCAACATTTCAGGCTGAGACCCTTTTTTAGAACTGCAAGTCTGGAAGAAGAGTTTTGGTCTGAAACATTGAATATTTAAGCAATACCGTACACACAAAATACTGGAGGATCTCAGCAAGCCAAGCAGCATCTATAGAAAAGGGTACAACTGACATTCGGGGCGAGACACTTCAGTAAGACTGAAGGGAAAAAAGATGAGGAATAGATTTAAAAGGTGGGGGAGGGAACAGAGTGACAAATGAAACCTGAAAGTGGAGGGATGAAGTAAAGAACTGGAAAGTTGGTGAAAGAGATACAGGGCTGGAGAAGGGGAAGTCCAATAGGAAAGAACAGAAGGCCATAGAAGAAAGAAAAGGGGGGAGGAGCACCAGAGGTAGATAGATACTGCCTGGCCTGCTGAGTTCCTCTAGCACTTTGTGTGTGTTGCTTGGATTTCCAGCATCTACAAATTTTTTCTTGGTTGTGAACATTGAATATCTATTCATTTCTATAGATGTTGCCTGATCTGCTGAGTTCTTCCAACATTTTGCATGTGTTGATAAGCATTATCTGTTGGGGATTTTAAAAAAGTTGTGGACCGCAGGGTGGTATAGTTCAAATCCCAACTCTGCGTGACTGCCAGTTTTCAACCCATGCTAACACACTTCCTCCAATACCTTGTTAACTTCATTTATCTACCAGCCTTTTATGTGGCCCCTTGTCAAATACCTTTTAGAATTCTAAGACATCTGAATATCACATTTGTTAAAGAATTCATTCAAATTTGTCAGACAAGATTTACTTAGCATAAAACCATCCTAAATAGCTTTGATTATATTCAGCTTTACTAAATCATCTTGCCAAAAATAGATGTTCAAGTTCAAAGTAAATTTATTATCAAAATACACGTATGTCACCAGATACAACATTGAGATTTATTTTCATGCGGATATGCTCAATAAATCCATAATAGAATCAATGAAAAACCACATCAACTTGGGCCTTCAATCAGTGTGCAAAAGACAACAAACTGTGCAAATATAAATAATAATAATAATAAATGAGCAATAAATATCAAGAACATGAGAGAAAGAGTCCTTGAAAGTGAGTCCATAGGTTGTGGGAACATTTCAATGATGAAATGAAGTTGAATGAAGTTGAGTAATGTTCAAGAGCCTGATGGTTGAGTGGTACTAACTGTTCCTGAGCCTGGTGGTGTGAATTATCTGGCCTCTAATTCCCTGCCTTCGCTTCCCACATTTTGAACAAGGGAATCATACTAACCTTCACACAGCCTGCTAGAATTGAGTGAGTTCTGAAACATTTCACTCCCTGAATTCACTGTCTTACCAAAGAAGTTACAAGACCAGCTTGCTATTTATAAAATTATCTGTCGTGCTTACTGATCTTTATTCGTTTATTTTTAATTTTAATATTCAAGAATGATTGGGAAGGTGCATTGCTTAAAGCCTCTTCCAGTACAGCAATGGGAGTTTCAGAGCCCCACAGTACTGTACAGGGGTGTTAAACTAGAGTGGCAGAGGGATAAGAATCACAGAGACAGATCAGTTAGTGAAGAGGTTACAGAGACACATTATTAAGACCTTTGACAAAGTCAGGAATCAAGAAGTTGAGCACAGTGCAACTATTGTCCTGAGCTGCGTATATTTCAATGCAAGAAGTATCGTAGGAAAGGCAGATGAGCTCAGGGCATGGATCAACACCTGGATTTATGATATTGTAGCCATCAGTGAGGCTTGGTTCTAGGAGGGACAGGACTGGCAGCTCAGTATTCTGGGTTTCTGTTGTTTTGGACAAAACTAAGCAGTAGGGATTAGAGGAGGAGGGGTGGTGTTACTAGTCAAGGAAAATGTCAAGGCAGTGCTCAGTAAGGACAGACTGGAGAATTCGTCTAGTGAGGCATTGTGGGTGAAATTGAGAGATAAGAAAGGTGTGAGTATGTTAATGAGGCTATATTACAGATCATTCAACAGTCCAAGGGATTTGGAGAAACAAATTTGTAAAGAGAGATTGCAGCCTGTTGCAAGAAATGTTAAGGTTGTTATAGTAGGTGATTTTAACTTTCCATATATTGACTGGGACTCTCATAACATCAAAGGACTCAATGGGATAGAGTTTGTCAAATATGTTCAGAAACGTTTTCTTAATCAGTGCATAGAAGTACCAACAAGAGAGTGTACAATACATGATCTGCTATAAAGGAATAAGACAGGGCAGATGACAGAAGTTTGTGTAGGTGAACACTTTGCATCTGGTTATCACAATGCTATTAGTTTCAAAGTAAATATGCGAAAAGATAGGTCTGCAGGTTGAAACTCTAAACTGGAGAAAGACCAATTTTGATGGTATCATAAAAGATCTGGAAAGTGTGGTTTGTGACCAGCTGTTTTCCGGCAAAGGTGTACTTGGTGAGTAGGAGGCCTTCAAAAATGAAATTTTGCGAGTACAAAGTTTGTATGTGCCGTCAGAATGAAAGGTAAATATAACAAGTGTAGGAAATCTTGATTTTCAAGAGCTATTGAGGCCCTGGTTAAGAAGAACAAGGAAGTGTATTTGTATTATAGGTCTAGGTAAGCAGGAAGAAATGGGGCACTTATGGAGTACAAGAAATGCAAGAGAGCACTTAAGAAAGAAACCAAGAGGGCTTAATTAAGGCATGAGGTTGCCTTAGCAGACAGGGTGAAGGAGAATCCCAAGGGATTTACAGATATGTTCAGTGCAAAAGGATGCAAGGGACAAAATTGGTCCTCTGGAAAATCAGAATATTAATCCTTGTGTGGAGCCAAGAGAGATGGGGGAGATCGTAAATGAATTTTTGCATCTATATTTACTTAGAAGTAAGGCAAAACAGCATCAACTTCAAAGGCTCTATACAAAGGTTCATTTATTATCAAAGAATACAACTCTGAAATTCTTCAATTCTCCAGGCAGCCATGAAACCAAGAAAGAAAAGATCATCAACCCCAAATCCCACCTCCCTGCAAATAAAAAATAAACAATACAGGCAGCCCCAAATCTCTCCACTCAAACACAAACTGAGCAAACCCCCCTCAAATCCTTCCTCTTGCACAAAAAAACCAAAATGGATCAGACACCTTGACCCCCGAATCCTCCTTCTCACATAAGAAAAACAAGTAATAACTGATCAGGCACATCAACACCCAAATTCCCCTCCCCACACAAAAGAAAACAAGATCATCTGGCGAAAAAACACAGTATATAAAACTATAAGACTGAAAAAAGAGTCTATAGTCCAAGTCCACATCCAAAACGCAGAAAAAACTTGGGCAACACTATCTGGGCACAGCAGCAGGCTCTTCCCTCTCTGGTAAAGAACAACCAATCAAAAGGCAAGCAGCCAGTGCTCATATTACTGAGGATGAGTTGTTTGAGGCAAATTAGGGTGGATAAATCCCCCGAGCTTGACAAGGTGTTCCCTCAGACACCGCGGGAGGCAAGTGCAGAAATTGCTGGGGCCCTAACAGAGATGTTTAAATCATCCTTAGCGACAGGCGAGGTGCGGGAAGATTGGAGGATAGACAATATTGCTCTGCCTTTTAAGAAAGGCTCTAAAAATAAACCAGGAAATTATAGGCTGGTGAGCCTGACATCAGTAGTGGGAAAGTTATTCGAAGGTATTCTAAGGGACCGGATATATGAGTATTTGGATAGGCATGGACTGATTGAGGATGGTCAGCATGGCTTCATGCATGGAAGGTCGTGTTTTACCGATTTTATAGAGGTTTTGAGGAAGTTACCAGGAAAGTTGATGAAGGGGAGACAGTGGATGCTGTGTTCATGGACCTTAGCAAGGCATTTGACAAGGTCCCATATGGGAGATTGCTCAAGGAGGTTCAGTCACTTGACATTGAGGTTGTAAATTGGATCAGACAATGGCTTTGTGGGAGAAGCCAGAGAGTGGTAGTAGATGGTTGGCTCTCTGACTGGAGGACTATGATGAGTGGAGTTCCACAGGTATCAGTGCCGAGTTCATTGTTGTTTATCATTTATATCAACAATTTGGATGATAATGTGGTTAATTGGATCAACAAATTTGCAAACGACATTAAGATTGGGGGTGTAGTGAACATCATAGAAGACTATTGTGGCTTCAGTGGGATCTGGACCAGCTGGAAAAATGGGCTGAAAAATGGCAGATGGAATTTGATGCAGACAAGTTTGAGGTGTTGTACTTTGGTAGGACCAACCAGGGTAGGTCTTACATAGTGAATGGCAGGGCACTGAGGAGTGCGGTAGAACAAAATGATCTGGACATACAGGTCCATAATTAATTGAAAGTGGCGTCACAGGTTGATAGAGTTGTAAAGAAACTTGTGGAACACTGGCCTTCATAAATTGAGTACAGGAGATGGGATGTTATGTTGAAGTTATATAGACATTGATGGGGCCTAATTTGGAGTATTGTGCGCAGTTTTGGTCACCAACCTACAGGAAAGATCGAAATAAGGTTGAAAGAGTACAGAGAAAATTTACAGGGATGTTGCCAGTTTTTAGGACCCAAGTTATATGTTAAGATTGAATAGGTTAGGACTTTATTCCTTGGAACGTAGAAGATTAAGAGGTGATTTGATAGAGATTATGAGGGGTTTAGATAGGATAAATGCAAATAGGTTTTTTTCCACCCAGGTTGGGTGGAACTACAACTAGAGATCATGGATTAAGGGTGAAAAGTTTCAGGGGAACGTGAGGGGAAAGTGGGCCAGTGACAACCCTCCTGGGGAAACATCCTGTACATTGGCAGACTTCTGAGACAGAATCGTTATCCAAGATCCCAAAAATTACAGCGTGAACATGACATAGACTCTATAGTGACTCAAGTGAAGGTGACAGTGATGAAATAATAGAATTGGCAGCCATGTCACAAACTGCTCCAAAAAAGACCATTGTTTACTGGTCAACATCCACAGTTGCTGCAGGGATTGGAATTCACTGAGTGCAGTCCAGCAATCTCAGTCTGAGCCACATCTCTAAGGCCAATGCCCTACAACTAAATGCCACTTGTGGTAAAAGAGGAAATTGGGCTAGATGGTTTTGGCATAGGAAACAAGATGGACAACAGAAACAAGCTCAACAACAAGTTCAATCCTCTCCCTCACGTCAGGAGACCCAGATCTGATGACAAGGTTTTTAATAAGCAATTTCAGATGTTTTAGACGTATTGTCGATTTCAAAAAAAAACTAAGCCCTTTCCTACAGCCTTTACTTGTTTTGATTGAACTATATGTGGCTTATATGTGAAATGACTATTTGGAAATGAATATGCTGAAATCTTATTGGAAACGGAGGACTATGATGACCATTACTAAGCCAAGATACTAACACGTTATGAAGATGCAAATTATTATAAAGACCCGCGTTTACTGAACCCAGATCTGACTTTGTACACCGATGGCTGCTCAGCAATTGATGGAGGAATTCAAGTGGCCGTTCGGGCCGCTGTTTCTAAAACTAAAGTGCTGGCATCAGGAAGCAGGACTCCTGATACCTTTGCACAATAGACAGAACTGAAAGCTTTGACTGAAGTCTATAAGTTGGCAAAAGGAAGATCAGCTATTATATACTGATTCCCAATATGCTTCTTGAGTTTTTCATGATTTTGGAAACTTTCGGAGGCAAAGGAGATTTCTTACAGCTATAGGAACCCAAATGAAGAATGTCTAACTACTACATTAATTCATGAATGGTATACAATTGTCAGAAGTGGATGTATTAAAATGTAAACACCAATCCAAATTGACAATTAAAAGCCATAGAAAGGGAAAAAATGCAGCAAAGGGGGAAAAGAAATTTTAAAAAGTAAAACAGTCAAATGATTAAGAGAATTACCAAAAATATATGTAGTGAACCCAATAATTGAAATTACAGAAACAATTATCGATACTCTTCACAATTGTCTGCTTGGCATCAGGGGCCACATAACCAGGACTTGGAATATACACTAGCTGCTCCCATGGCTTCATGTGACCATGATCAGGGGGCTAATGAGGTTCAAAACCTTACCCTAAGATGACCTAGAAACTAGCAGAGGAAAAGTACACCTTATACCTCCTTTGGTAGAGACTGTGCCTATTGTCTTGTTTATTATTTATTTATTAACTATTGTATTGCACTGCACTGTTTTATGCACTTCATGTAGTCCTGTGTAGGTCTGTAGTTTAGTGTAGTTTTGTGTTGTTTCATGTAGCACGAGGTTCCTGGAGGAACATTGTTTCATTTTTACTGTGTACTGTACCAGCAGTTTATGGTCCAAATGACAATAAAAAGTGACTTGACTTGACTTGATATCCCCACTCTGCCACCCAAAAATATGTAGCAGCTTTCTTAAAAATGGCTAACTGCAGAAATTCATCTCTGCCTTATGTATGCTATATGATGGCAGGCAAATGTGAAATATGAGCCAGGTCTTAATTCATATTTTTAACAAACTGGAAGGAACTTCAGCCATTAATTCATGCCAGTACCAAGGGATGCAACCTTACTGATATGATGCACCTTCACCTAATTTCTCTATACCTCTGCTCTATATAACCATTAACCCTTCTGGTTCATTCTGCTATTGACCAACTTCAAGTCATGTTAACCCAGTAGTCAAGTAACCCAGCAGCATGTCTTTTGTGATGTGGGAAGAAACCAGAACACAGAGAAAACCTACACAGTCAAAGAAAGAACGTACAAGTCCCATACAGAGAACACAAGAGGTCAGGATCAAATCTGGATGCCCTGGACCTTTAAAGAAGCAGCACTACCTGTCACACCATCAGGTAGCTCAAAGTAGAGCAATCACATCAAGCAATTCTCCAATATATGAAACAAAAAAATTATTTTTAAATTTGGAAGGGTAAGTCACTCACAGGGTAATTAGACTGGAAGGAGATAAAATCACAAGAATAAAGGGTTCAAAAGTGGACCTGGTAAGAAATTTGTAGATCACAGCTAGATGGGATTTTCTGAAAAAAAAAGTTCTTGCGTTCAACAGCTGCAGCACCCAGATCCAAAGGTGAACCAGTCATCACTAAATTTTACATTTATATAAATAGAACTACAGTTTAATTATCAGTGTTTAACTGAAAGCACAATACATCATAGTTATGGCAGAAACTTACATTTGGACAGTGAAGAGACCGAGTATGGTTATGAGGTTGCACCCTAATGTTTGGCACACTGGTGTCTGGTATGACTCCATTTATTGCAACCATCATGGAAACATTTTTCCGGAATTCCACTTCTGAAAATCAAAATTGAGATTTGATAGGCACTGAATATTTTTACTTTATTCCCAAGATGATACTGCAAATCTGTGGTTTCAAATTAATCAAAGCTAACACAATGCCACATGAAGTCTCTAAAGTTCCTCTGATGAATAATTTACTACATTTACAGGTAAATTAATTATCCAAGTACACAGTACAACCTAAAATAAGCATCACCATTAAAATCACAGTTGGTCATTCGCAGGCTCAAATTAGAGCAAGTAATAGCTTTTAACTGCATTTAATGACACCAGCATACATGAGATGAACAATATGAAATTGAATAACTGCTGCAGAAATTACCTAGCTCATAATCTGTAAACATTTTCCTGATTTGGAGTCATGAGTCATAAAGTTATACACAGCATACATCCCAACAATCAAGTAACCCATTTAGAGTAATCCCACTAACCAATTCTTGGTCTGTAGGCTTGCAAACCTTGGCGATTCCAGCACTCATTTGGAAACTTAGTCAATGCTTCATAAGCTCCTGCCTCTACCACCTTTCGAGGACTGATGCTCGTCAGAGCCTGTTTGGCAAGAGTCTCCTGCCCCAATTAGGTGGCATAGTGTCCCAAATCAACAAAGAGAATCCTGGCAACTTCCTCAATTACTTTTTATTAAAGGATGTCCCAAATGAGCAGCTACCCTGATTAACTGAAGGCCCAATTACCGGAATCTATTGAGTACAACAAACAGTAAGGCTCCTAGTATTGATCCACCACTGTCACAGAGGTACACCACTGGTCACAGGCTTCCAATCACAGAATCAACCCTCTGCCATTACTTGTAACTTAGTAACAAGCTAACTTTGAATCCAATTTGCCAACAAGCTTTGGATCCCTGGGCTCCAACTTTTGGATCGGCCTTGTTAAAGTTCATGCAGACTACTTAAAAATAATGCCATTATCAACAAGGTGAGTCAGAGAATCTACCACAACAAAAGTGTACTGTCTTTCCAAGTGCAGATAAATCCTGCCCTTCAGGATACTTTCCAGTACCTTTCCTACCAGATAGTACACTGACTTGTCAGTATTTACTAGGTTTACACCTGCTACTTTTCTTAAATAAATTTACTACATTTGTCATCCTTTAGTCAGTCATCAGGCATCTCAGCAAGTGCCCAGGAAAGATTTAAAAAACATTTTAACCCTAGCAACCACTGCCCCCCACTATTCAGAACTCATTAGCCCTATAGATTTACCCAACTTTACATCTACTAAAACATCCAATATAAGATCATATGACATAGGAGCTGAATTAGGCCATTCAGCCCATTGAGGCATTCCATCATGATAGACTTATTAATCATCATTCTCCTCCCTATCCCTGTAACATTTGATGTACAGACTAATCAAGAACCTATTAACCTGTATTTTAACCTCTGGCTAAAGAAATTCTGCCCCATCTCTGTTCTAATTGTGTATCCATCTATTCTGAGGCTTTAAATCCTTCTGCAGGCGAAGTGCTTCCTCAACACAACTGGCCCCTCCACCTATTTTTGGATCATCCACAAACTTGGCTACAAAGCCATCAATTCCGTCATCCAAATCATTGAACACACAAAGTGAAAAGAAGTGGTCCCAACACCAATGACCCCTGCTGAGTACCCATTAGTCACTGGCAGCCAATCAGAAGAGGCTCCCTTTATTCTCATACTTTGCCTCCTGCCAGTCAGCCAATCTTCTATTCATGCTTGAGTCTTTCCTGAAATACCAATGGCTGTTATCTTGTAAAACAGTTTTAAGTGTGGGACTTCATCAAAGTCTTTCTGAAAATCCATGTAAACAACATTCACTGACTCTCCTTTGTCTACCCTACCTGTTACTTCCTCAAAGAATTCGAACCAATTTTGTCTAGTTTATCATGTGCCTCCAAGTACCCCAAAACTTCATCCTTAATGATGAACTCCAACATCTTCCTAACCACTGAAATCAGGCTGAGTGGCCTGTAATTTCCTTTCTTCTGCCTCGCTCCCTTCTTAAAGGGTGAACTAACTTTCGTAATTTTGAAAGCTACCTCTTTCAGAACCCAGGTCCAGATGACTTAGCTGCTTTTAGACCTTTCAGCTTCCCAAACACATTTCCTGTTGTAATAGAGACTACACTCACTTCTGTCCCCAACACTCGCTAATTTCTGGTGCCTTCCACAGGGAAGACTAACACAAAATACTTATTTAAGTTTGTCTGCCATTTTTTGTTCCCATTACTACCTCTCCAGTGTTGTTTTCTAGCAGTCCAATAACCAGTATCCTCTTTAATATTATTGGCTAGCTTACCTTCATATTTCATCTTTTCTCTCTTTATGGCTTTCTTAGTTGCCTTCTGTTGGTTTTTTAAAATCTTACCGGTCCTCTACTTCCCCACTACTTGCTATATGTCCTCTCATAGAAAATCTACAGCACATTACAGGCCTTCCGCCCACAATGTTATGCCAACCATGTAACCTACTCTTGAAGCTGCCTAGAATCTCCCTACCACATAGCCTCTATTATTCTAAGCTCTATGTACCTATCTCTTAAAGACTCTATTGTATCCGCCTCTACCACCTTCACTGGCAGTGAATTCCATGCACCTACCAGTCTGTGTGTAAAAAACTTACCCATGTACCTACTTCCAAGCACCTTAAAACTATGCCTCCTTGTGTTAGCCATTTCAGCCCTGGGAAAAAGCCTCTGACTATCCACATGATCAATACCTCTCATCATCTTATACATCTCTATCACTTCACATCTCATCTTCTGTCACTCCAAGGAGAAAAGGCCACATTCACTCAACCTATTTTCACAAGGCATGCTCTCCAAGCCAGACAACATCCTTGTAAATCTCCTCTACACTCTCTCTATAGCATCCACATCATTCCTGTAACGAAGTGGCCGGAACTGAACATAGTACTCCATGCAGAGTCCCCTCTTTTGCTTTTATGCTGTCCTTGACTTCCCTTGTCAGCCACAGTTGTCTCATTCTCCCTTTACTTCTTCATTTTTGGGATGTATCTATCCTGCACCTTCTGAATTGCTCCCGGAAACTCCAACCATTGCTTTTCTGCCATCATCCCTGCTAGTCCAATCAACTTTAGCCAGCTCCACTCTCATGCCTCTGTAACTCCACTATAATATTGATACACCTGATTTTAGCTTCTCCCTCTCAAACTGCAGGGTGAATTCTATCATATTATGATCACTGACTCAATAGGGCTCCTTTACCTTAAGTTCCCTCATCAAATCCAGTTCATTACAGAACACTCAAACCAAAAGTGCTTTTTCCCCTAGTAGAGGCTCAACCACAAGCTGCTCTAAAAGCTATCTTGTAGGCATTATGCAAATTCCTTCCCTTGGGATCCAACATCAACCTGATTTTCCCAATCTACCTGCATATTAAAATACACCATGACCAAGATAACATTACACTTTTTACATGCCTTTTTCTCTGCTCCTCTTGTAATTTATACCCCATATTATGGCTACTATTCAGAGGCTTATATTTAGCTCTAATCAAGATGTTTTATACGGTTGCATTTTCTTAACTCTTCCCACTAGGATTCTACATCTCTGATCCTACATAACCTTTTTCTAAATAATTAATTTCTTTTTTTAACCAACAGAGCCACCCCACCCCCTCTGCCTACCTACCTGTCCTTTCGATATATCTTGTATCTTTGACTGTTAAGTCAACAACTATGATCTTCTTTCAGCCACAACTCACTGATGCCCACAACTTCATACCTGTCAGTCTCTAACTGCACAACAAAATAATCTACCCCATTTTATATGCAGAGTGCATTCAAATATAACAGCTTTAGTCCTGAATTCATCACCCTTTCCAATATTCCCCCCATATTTACATTTCCATTCATCCCGACTGAAATTTTGTCCTATCATCTGGCTGTCCTTCCTCACAGTCTCACGGCACACTGCATCTACTTGTATACCAGCTGCCCCACCCTCAAACCGAATTCTTTGTTTACCATCTCCTCCCAAAGGTATATATCCTTCAAAATATTAACATGCTTTTGAATATCCCCATCATCCTGCACAAAAGTAATGCCTTTGACTATATCACCATAAGACACAGGAGCAGAATTAGGCCATCTGGCTGATTGAGTCTGCTCCACCATTCAATCATGGCTGATCTTTTTTTCCCTCCTCCTCAAGCCCAGTTCCCAGCCTTCTCCCCATACCCTTTGATGCCATGTCCAATCAAGACTGTGAACATGAGTGAGAAATACTCATTTAAGACCACACCTGTGTCCTTAGAGTGCCCTTTTGGTCCCTAATGGGCCCTGGTCTTTCCTGGTTACCCTCTCACCCTCAATATACATATAAATGCCTTGGGATTTACTTTAATATTGTTTGTCTGTGCTGTTTTGCAGCATTTCTTTGCCTTCTTAATTTATCTCTTTTTTAAGTACTCTCCCTATACATCCTACAGTCCTGGTAATGTTGGATGTATAGAGGAAGTACTTTAAAAACTTGATTGTTGTATTTTTTCTTTATCAATTCCTTGATATCAAGGATTCATCTCATTATGCTTCATCCTCAGTGGTTGAACAAATTTGCCTCCAAACTCAATATTACTTTTCCCACTTACTGAATTTAGATTTATCTGTAAGTAGTTACTCACAGTCTACATTGGTCAGGTACTATTCTGATTGTACTGAAAATGAACTTCTCCAAATTCAGAGTATCCTTTTCATGAAACTTAAGGAATATTGTCCCTGGGCCCAATGTGCTCATCCACTGGCAGTTCACCCACCAGCCCACTTCATTCCCAAAGATTAGTTCTAGCACTGTCCCATCCCTTGAACTATGCACAGGCAGCTTTCCTGGAGCTCTTTAAAAATAAAATTGCCTCATCTAATTCTTGCACACCAACTTGATCCCAGCTAATATAAGGGAATTTGAAATTCTCTAAGACTATAAACTTATTCCTCTTAGACTTCTGAGATTTGAGGTATCTGCCCCTCTAACACCTGCTGACTGCTGCTAGACCCATAGCAGAATCATAGCACAATTTCCTTTTTATTAAACTCCTCATTTGAAGAGGCTTCAGAGACATCCTCCATCATTACTGCAATGGTGTCCTTTGCCAACATTGCAATGCTCTCTGTTTTACTTCCTCCACTATCATATATTAAGCTTGTATACCCTGAATGTTAAGTTGTCAGTCCCGCCTTTCTTTCAGTGATTGCAACTACTTTATATTCCCATGTACTGATCAACATTCCAAGATCATCTGTTTTTATCTGAGACTTCTTGTATTAAGATAGATGTAATTCAACTTTCTACTTCTCAGTTGACCTTATGTCTGTGATGTTGATCAGGGCCAGAAGGTTATAAAGAATGTGCACAATTTACAAAGTGTAGGGCAGAACAGCTTGCTCTTTATTCAGGTATTCTTACCTGTACTTTGTTCAAACCGACATGTTAACCATAGCTCCTGGTTGTATGTGGATAACCCTGGTGTTCGCAGTTTCAGTGGGCTAGACTGGGCAGAGGGAATAAAAAGTTAAGTTTTAACCACTGAAGACAGGGATCAATAAAATCAATAAAATTTAGCTCACATATCTGAGAATCTGACATCAATAATTCAGGCTAATTTTGATTATGCATAACTGAATTGAATTCAGATTTTGAAGTTTTGTATCTGGAGCTGCTGTCTGCACTAGAAAAGTTAACAACTGAGGTCAAGCAAAACCAACATAAGAGAGAAAGGCGTAGGGCAGGGAAGGGGAAAGAGTATAGATAAATACTGGAAGAGCAACAACTCATACTCCTAAACACAAAATACTCTGCAGATGCTGGAGTCAAGGCAACGTGCACAACAAGCTGGAGGAACTCAGCAGGTCAGGCAGCATCTGTGGAAACAAACAGTCAATGCTTCGGGCCGCAATGTTCATTTCCAACTCATGCTCCTGTTTGGTAATCGCTAACCTGACAGCGCCAATATGGATTTTTCTAACTTCCGGTAACCTCCCCCCTCTGTTCCCACCCCTTTGCCTTTCCTTTTCCCTTTAGCCCCTTTACCTCTTCTCTTTCCCCTCCCCATTCTCATGATCTGCCTATCATCTACACCTTCATCCCTCTGGTTCCCTACCTCCTTCCCTTTATTCCCTGGACTACAATCCTCTTCTATCAGCTTACTCCTCCTTCAGCTGTTTACCTCCTCCTTTTATTACCTCCCTGCTTCTCACATCATCCCCTTTTCCCCTTTCCCCCATGTCTCACTAGGATTCAACCTTGTGCTCCTCCCCTCCACCCACTCTTTTATTCTGGTTTCTTCCCTCTTTCGTTCCAGTCCTGATGAAGGGACTCAGCCTGAAACATCAAATGTTCATTTGAGCACCCTACTCTGCGCTGTATCACTAATAAAGGCAAGATGTGGAGGGAGTTCTGCTCAGGCATTGGTCAGGGCAGCACAGTAGTGTAGTGGTTAGTACCAGGGACCCAGGTTCAATCAATGCTGCTGTCTGTGAGGGTATGCTGCTGTATGTTCACCCTGTGACCCTGTGGGCTTCTTTCAGTTTCCTTCTACCACCGCACTGAGACAGGTTAAATAGGACAAGTGGGGGCTGTGCTGGGTTTGGGTATTTGATCCTCCACAATATTCTGTATGGGAATTTAAACTGGAGGTGGCAATGTTTTTTTTTACGAGGTCGAGTTGCGAGCTCGACATCAACCCAGCACAGATGGTACGGGAGTCACTGGATCGACATCAACCCAGCACGGGAGCGGTCTGTCACTGGATGGAACTCGGGAACCCCGGCACTGATCTCACTGCGCCACCAGCTGACTGGAACGGCGGGGGGGGGGGGGGGGGGCTCTGGGTGAATCTTACTAAGAAAAGTGTAAGCCAAATACAAAGTTAAACACTCAACACAGTGTCAACGACAACGACTTAAAATGGTGGACAGCGTTCTCCTTCCTCAGTTCGTAAGTACAAGTTGTCTGTAAGTCGGACGTTCGTAACTCGGGGACTACCTGTATAACTTTAAGATTTCAACCAGAAATTTCACACACCTGAAATGTTAACTATATGCTCTGACTTGCTGAGTATTTCCAGAAAAAGCAGTTCACACTTAGTGTTATTCACTTACCAGATTACCTTTCTTTGTGGATGGAATTGGTGGTAATGCTGTGTGTGTAATAATTTCTGGACCTGTAATCAGACAAAATGTTTGTAAAAACAATTCACCGATATCTATAAGGTAAGGAAGAAAGGGAGGAGGAAAATCCATGTATTCCTTTCGCTCTGACTTTCTGTATAATGCACTGTCTCAACTTTGGGAGATACTACAGGAAGATTTGGAAAAAACTTCCATGTAGAAACAAAATGAGTTGGAACAATTGTTCTTCCATAAAAAGACTGCATAATGACAATCAAATAAAGAAATTCAAGCACAAAGCTGGAGGGGCTCTGCCTGCCTTCAGCAGTCATACCAGCAGCCTTCAAATTCAATGCATTGGTCTCAATAATTTAGAATGCCTTCAATCTAATGCTACCACTAGACATATCCAAAGTGACTATTTCATCTGCAATCACTCTTTTGTCTCCGTCAATCCCTATTTTTTTTCCTCACACCGCCTCGATAACCACGAGATGTAATCCTGCCCTTTTACCTCCTCTCTCCCCACCATCCAGAGACACAAACATCCCTCCTGGATGAACAGCTATTCACATGTACTTGCTCCGTTTTAGTCCTCTGCACTTGGTTCTCATGATCTGGTCTCCTCCACTCTGGCAAGAACAAAACGTGACCTTGAGCTTTCCATTGCTTGTCACTAATGCCCACTTCACTCCTACATGTTCAAATGAAGCCCAAGACACATCCCCTCAACGAACTCAACATATGAAGTAAACATGTGCTCTTGCCTTCTATCTCATTTTCACAATTTTATACTTCTCTGATCTTCAGGTTCACATTCCATTCATTACCCCTCCCCAGACACATGTACTTTGTTTTTCAGTAGCCCTTTTCACACAATTTAATGCCACCGTTTGTGTCTTTGCTTTACACTTGTTCACACAACTTCCTTTTGTTCTCTCACCAACTTCTCGCACTCAACTTAAAACTTGTTTCATTTCTAAATTTTCCCAGTTCTGACCAAAAGCCTTCACCCTGAAACAGCCTACTGGTATCTGCACAAATGATGCTTGTTGGATTCTGTTTTTTTAATCTAAGGTTCTTTCAGAAGTCAAGGAAGTGGCACAACACTTGCTGCTTCATGATCATTTTATAAAGCAGTACTAAAACAAAGAGAATCAAAAACGCAGTCACAAAAGTCTGGTGGCTAAGAGCAAAGACCAGAAAGACTAAAAAAATGGCAGGTCAACATGATGTACCCTTCTTATATCCCATGGATAAGAAGCATTCCATTCAAATATGTAGATAAGAGTCAACTAATCAGATAACCCCTATTCAAATAATGTGACACCAAAGAAGTTTCCAGAATCATACAAATGTAACCACTAGTGGACACACTGAACAACTGCATATATGTACTGTGACCACTATGAAACATACTGTATACAAGTAGTTATATGAAATACAAGTTAAGCTACAAAGAAAATAATAATCATACAGCCCAATCTAACTTGCCTGACCAATTTTTTCCAGTGCTTTCATTTTATTTCCAACCCCAGCAGTATTTTTGCTTTTGATTATAGCTGAGAAATGGGATTAGCCTCAAGAACTCTGTCACACAGAACAAATGAATAAATGTAAACACAAAGTACACTGCAGATGCTGTGGTCAAATCAACACGCACAACACGCTGGAGGAACTCAGCAGGTCGGGCAGCATCCATGGAAACCACCAGTCAAAGTTTTGGGATGAGACCCTTCATCAGGACTCACGAAGGGTCTCAGCCTGAAACATTGACTGCTCGTTTCCACGGATGCTGCCCGACCTGCTGAGTTCCTCCAGCATGTTGTACATGTTGAAATGAATAAATGTGATGCAAACTATCTCCTTGTTGTTACCCAGACGGAATATAAGGTGTTGTTAAACACCATCCTATCAGACGAAATATATAACACCTTATATTCCGTCTGGATAGCCTCCAACCTGATGGCATGAACAATGATTCCTCTAACTTCCGTTAATGCCCCTCCTCCCCTTCTTATCCCATCCCTTGTTTATTTATTTTTTTATTCTCCCCCCCTTTTTTTTCTCTCTCTGCCCCTCTCGCAATCACTCTTTGCCTGTTCTCCATCTCCCTCTGGGGCTCCCCTCCCCCTTTCTTTCTCCCTAGGCCTCCCATCCCATGAGCCTCTCCCTTCTCCAGCTCTGTATCCCTTTTGTCAATCAACTTTCCAGCTTCCCCTCAGGTCTTCTCCTATCACCTTGAATTTCCCCCTCCCCCTCCCACTTTCAAATCTCTTACTATCTTTTCTTTCAGTTAGACCTGACGAAGGGTCTCGGCCTGAAACATCGACAGTGCTTCTCCCTATAGATGCTGCCTGGCCTGCTGCATTCCACCAGCATTTTGTGTGTGTTGCTTAGACATTAACTTAACAGGAGAAGCCAGAGACTGGTAGGAGATGGTTCACTCTCTGACTGGAGGGCTGTGACTAGTGGACTGCCACAGGAATCTGTGCTGGATCTGTTGTTGTTTGTCATCTATACTAATGCTTTAAATGATAATGTGATAAACTTGAACAGCAAATTTATGGAAGACACCAAGGTGGTGGTGGGGAGGGGAGGGGTGTAGTGGATAGAGAGGAAAGCTAGGAAAGCCTGCAGCAGGCTGTGGACCAGCTGAAAAAATGGGCTGAAAAATAGCAGATGGAATTTAATGCTGACAACTGTGAGGCCTTGCACTTTGAGAGGACAAACCAGGGTAGGAACCATACAGTGAATGGTAGGATAGTACGGAATGCGGTAGAACAGAGGGATCTGGAAATATAGATCCATAATCCCTTGAAATTGACATCACAGGTAGACAGGGTCATAAAGGAGCTTTTGGCACTTCAGCCTTCACAAATCAGAGCAAACACTGCAGGAGTTTGAAGGCTATGTTGAAGTTTGATAAGACATTGGTGAGGACTAATTTGGAGTACTGTGTACAGTCTTAGTCATCTACTCACAGGAAAGATATCAATAAGATTGAAAGAATACAGAGGATATTTACACGGATGTTACTGGGACTTGAGGACCTGAGCTCTAGGGAAAGGTTGAGTTAGTTTTGGACTTTATTCCATGGGGCGTAGGAGAATGAGGAGAGATTTGACAGAAGTATACAAAATTATGAGGGGTAAAGATAGGAAATTGCAAGCAGGCTTTTTCCACTGAGGTTGGGTGAGACCAGAACTAGAGGCCGTGGGTTAAGGGTGAAAGGTGAAATATTTAAGGGAACATGAGCAGTAACTATGGTAACATAGTGATCAGCACAATGCTATTACAGATCGGGGTGTTAGAATTCAGAGCTGAATTTCAGGGCAGAGTGAATGTCCTCCCCATGAATGTGTGGCTCTCTTCCCACAGTCCAAAGACATACCGGTTTGTAGGTTAATTGGTCATTGTAAATTGTCCTTTGACTAGACGTGGGCCAGAAGGGCATGTTCCACATTGTATCCCTAAATAAATAAATAAACTTCTTCACTCAGAGGGTGGTGAGAGTGTGGAAGTGGGTTCAATTTCAACATTTCAGAGAAATTTGGGTAAGCACATGCATGGAAGAGGTATGGAGGGCTATGATCCATGTGTTGGTCAATGGGACTATGTAGAATAATAGTTTGGCATGAATAGGTAGGTAAAAGGGCCTAATTCCATGCTGCAGTGCTCTATGACTCTATAAGAAGCACAGTTTTCAGTCTTTAATCTTATTCAGTCTTATTCACTTAATGTATAATTAACTGTTTATATTTTCAGTTAACTAATTTTTTGACCTGGTCAACCACTGTCCCATATACAAGATCACTTCTTTTGCTCAGAAGTTCCATGTTTAAACTTGAAAGGAAGTCTGTAAGTAGTCTATTACTAAGATTACTTCTAGTGCCAGAGATATACAGCATAGAAACAGGCCCTTTAACCCGACTGGTCCACACTGACCAAGATTCACATCTATCACGTTTGGCCCATATCCCTGTAACCCAGGGGTTTCCCATCTTTTTTTATGCCATGGACCCCTACCATTAACCAAGTTCCGTGGATCCCAGGTTGGGAACTCTCTGATCTAAATCTTTCCTGTCCAAGTACCTTTTAAATGTTGGATCAATCACTACCCTGGCAGCTCATTCCATATACTGAACACTCTCTAGCTGAAAATGTTGCCACTCGGGTTTCTATTAAATATCTTCCCTCTCACCTTAAACCTATCCCCTCTGGTTCTTGATTTCCCAACCCTGGGAAAAAAGATTGTGCATTTACCCTGACTATGTCCCTCAGTTGTATACTGCTCTATAAGGTCACCCCTTATCACCCTACATTCCACTGAATAAAGTCACAACTTCTCTCTCTAATACCGCCCTTGGAGTTCCAGCAACATCCTTGTTAATGTCCTCTGCACTCTTTCCAACTTAATGGCTTCTTTTCTCTTACAAGTTGACCAAACTGAACACAATATTCCAAACACTGTCTCACTCTTTCTGAATTCCAACAAAAAATACACACACTACATGTGAACTTCATTGTGGATGATAAATTAATCTGGTAATTCATGGCTTGGCACCAAAGCAAAACATGGAAGCTGCTAGAATGTTGTAAAAATCTAATGACTCACTGATACTCCCCAGAGAGAGGAGGAGCTGCCAGCATACCGTGCAATGTAATTAAGACTATTCACTCTGGTCAGTTGAGGATTGATGTTTGACTATGCAGCACCTATGTCTCCCACTTCCTAAACATATTTTAGAAGGCAAACTGGCAATAAGTGTAAAATCTTTCTACCTGGTTATACATTTGTTTTTTTAATTAAACTTACAATAAATAATACCAATTATCAAGCTCCATCATTTTGTACTCACCAGCTATTCCAATAAAAACTATTAGTCCAAAACATATGAAGAAGGCCATGAACACCAGGACAAAGTGTCTCTTGGAGAGAGTATATAATCTCATTGGTGCTATTCTACAAAGATAAGAATAAAATTATCAATGAAATGAGAAGCCTGAAAGACTTCATCTCAAAATTAGCACAAACTTGTCCAAACATATTTTTTATTGCATTGGTGCAGCCATATCATTAGATACTACAAACATGGAAAACATATTAAAGGGATTGCATCTCTGTTCAAGAAAGAAAGAGTATAATTATAAGCTTGTAAATTCAACAATTCCCTTGAACTTTAAGAATGCATAATTCAAGATAAAATTTGTTGCAACTAGAAATATTGCTTTCATCCCTATCAATAAACATTTCTCTTTTTTGAATCCAAACTATTGCGATTCAGCTCATCTTTAATTCTTGCTTCTTCCACATCCCTAAATGCACCATGCTTACGAGGTCCAGCATAAACATCAGTCAGCTGAGGTGCTGGAACCTACTTTATTTCAGAGTTCAATTAAAAATCCATTCTCTGTAAGTTCACTGTATTCTTTAAACTTTCCAACAAATAAATGAACAGGACCCAGTGAAAGTAAGAATAGGGCTTGCAGCACTTTTTTTATTGATCTCTCATTTACTGAGGCTAAGGTCAGTAATGCCAGACAGAGATAAATTGCAATAGTAAAGCTATCATAACAATGTTATGAGGATTTAAGTTGTAAAATATCCTGACCTGTAAATAGGTACGGTTACCGATGGCCACCATTAAGTTACATGAACCGAAGGCCACCTTAGGGCCAAATATGACAAGGCTGAAAGTTCGGTAGTGTATGATGAGCCTTGTGATTCCCAGCCACAGTAAGTACTTGGGAATCATAATGGGGTTGGGCAGACAGTGGGGCGAAGGGTAGGTTCAGGTGGATGGATGGTCTCCACTGTCTTCTATGGTGGAGAATTCCAAAAGTTCATCTCCCTCTCGCTGAAGAAACTTAGGATATCCACACGAACTGACAAACCCCATGTCTTGTGACTGATTGCTTGTCCTAGATTCTCCAGTCAATGGGAATATGTGCATTTTGTGTCTTTCAATTCCTGTTAGGATTTCATGAGTTCCTGATTCCTCTAAACTCTGAAGGTGGGGAAAGAGGCCCAGCCGCACATACACAGGCACAACACCCAAGGCCCTTCACCACTGAGAACCGAAAATACAAGTGAACATCTCAACAGCAAAGAGGCAGTCGGTCCCTGCTGACAAAAACACTTTAACAATCACCTCAACCGTGACCCTGTCCTTGACATGAGTGTCATTGACTATCCACAGCCAGCAATACAGTTCAGCTTTGCCACTGACATCATCATCATTGTAGCCATGTATTTGATGATCATGAGTTAGTGGCCGTGATTGTTTTTGGCAAACTTTTCTACATAAGTAGTTTTTTGCCTTCACCTGGGCAGTGTCTTTATAAGGCAGGTGACCCCAGCCATTATCAATACTTTTTAAAGACTGTCTGCCTGGCGCATAACCAGGATTTGTAACATCTCTAACAACCATCCAACACCTGCTTCAAAGGCTTCACGTGACTCTGATCGGGGGGGCTGAGCAAGGGTGTCCTGCAGGCCAGTGGAGGGAAGGAAGGAGCACCTTACACCTCCTTTGGTAGAAATGTATCCCCATCCCACCACCCATCCACTTTGCTACCTCCCTGGCCAAAAAATCACCATGAGCACCAAAGAGTGAAGATCTAGACTGAAATTTAACAACCTTAGAAACAAATTTCTCCAATCACAAACAAGAGAAAGTCTGCAGATGCTGGAAATCCAAGCAACACACACAAAATGCTGGAGGAACTCAGCAGGCCAGGCAGCATCTATGAAAATGTTTTTGGACCGAGGTCCCTCAGCAGAACTGAAGAAAAAAGATGAGTAGTCAGAGAAGGTGAATAATAAACTCAAGGTGATCAGTGAAACTGGGGTGGGGGGGAAGTAAAGAGCTGGAAAGTCGATTGTTGAGAGAGATACGGAGCTGGAGAAAGGGGATAATAAGAGAGGACAGAAGGCCATTGGACAAAGAAAAAGGGAAGGAGCACCAGAGGGAGGCAGTGGGCAGGCAAGGAGATGAGGTGAGAGAGGGAAAAGGGGATAGGGAATAAAGAAGAGGGGCTAATACTGGAAGTCTGAGAAATCAATGTTATTCCCATAAGGCAACACCTTATATTCCTTCTGGATTGCCTCCAAACTGTTGGCATGAACATTGATTTCTCAAACTTCCAGTAATGCTCCCTCCCACCTTCTCTAATCTCCATCCCCTTTCCCTTCTCACCTTGCCTGCTTGTCTGCCCTTCGCCTCCCTCTGGTGCTCCTCCCCCTTTTTTCTTTCTCCAGTGGCCTTCTGTCCTCTCCTGTTAGATTCCCCTTTATCCAGCTCTGTATCTCTTTCACCAATCATATTCCCAGCTCTTTACTTCACCCCTCCCTCCTCCCAGTTTCACCTTGTGCTTCTTCCTCCCCTCCCCCACCTTCTAACGCTGAATCCTCACTTTATTTTCCCCAGTCCTGCTGAAGGGTCTCGGCCCGAAACATCGACTGTACTCTTTTCCATAGATCAGGGGTCGGCAACGTTTACCACTGAAAGAGCCAATATGGACCCATTTCCCACAGAAAAGAAAACACTGGGAGCCACAAGACCCGTTTGACATTTAAAATGAAATAACACTGCATACAACGGTTTTTTTTTGCCTTTATGCTATGTATAAACAAACTATAATGTGTTGCATTTATGAAATTGATGAACTCCTGCAGAGAAAACGAAATTACATTTCTGCATACAACAAAAACATTTTGAACTCCGAAAAAAAGACGTTGGGTTGAAGGTTACTCCATAGGTAGCCTACCTTGGATCGAAGAATTAAAAGAAAGCGCACACTGGTGGGTGTCAGGCATTGGCAGTGGTGATGTATATTAATAGCGATAAAAAACACGTTGTAGCGGTGTAGCGCTACACGCAGCGCTAAAATAAAGACACTGCAGTCAAAGGTAACTTTATTCGAACTAAACTGCCTTGATTTAAAGCCTCCCTCAACCCGTCCCCAAGGGCACGGATGCTCCAAAAGACACGTACTCACAAACCCCCGTAGGCTATCTCCCTTAGCTGGAACAGTGGCTAACTGTGAGCCGGTTCGGATGTGCCAGGAAATGGGGTCTCCACAACGTTTTTAGATTGTACAAGATCACCATAATCTTCAAATTTCGAATTACACTTCAAAAACTAACAAACCACGGGGAGCCGCAGTACAGAGATCAAAGAGTCGCATGCGGCTCCGGAGCCGCTTGTTGCCGACCCTTGACATAGATGCTGCCTGACCTGCTGAGTTCCTCCAGCATTGTGTGTGTGTAAAAAAATTCTCCAACCATTCCCAAGAGAATTTTGTCACCCATTACAAACAGGACAAACCAGTGGGTAAGAAAACAGTGTAGAATTAGGTTTAGAAAGGGATCATACACATATGTCTGCCTTTCCCAGAAACACTGGTTACCTTAATTTGATTGTAGATACTCATTCCACAAGTTACCTATTCTACAAGGTAAAATTCCTACCTTGTATGAATGCTTTCAACCACTCAGAATGTCACACTGATTTGGTTAAAATGGCTTGCAGGTGATTTGAAAGGCACTGTTTAGCTAAGAATAATGTATGATTTCTTCTTTATACAACATGAAATTGTTCACTGTGATGTGTTCAGCAAAGGGTCACACCCATTATGATTCATGGAATTGTTATGAATATCTGACGTGGCTAATGCATAGGTTTACATTAAAATGCTCAGTAGCATTCAAATCAAATATTTAATTTCAAGCAGAGGGACCAAGCGTAGAGTTTCACAGTGCAGGAAGCAGACCTTTTAGCCCATCATGTGCATGCTGATTTTCAAGTAACCACTTCCACTAACATGAGAAAGTCTGCAGATGCTGGAAATCCAGAGCAACACACACAAAATGATGGAGGAACTCAGCAGGTCAGGCAGCATCTATGGAAAAGAATAAACAGTCAACCTTTCAGGGCAAGGCCTTCTCCATACTGGAAAGGACGAGAAGAGGGAAAGCTAGAAGGTGATAGGTGAAACCAGGTGAGCGGGAAAGATAAAGGGCTGGAGAGGAATGGATCGGATAAGAAAGAAGAATGTATCATAGGATAAAGGGGAGAGGACTCAAGGGGAGGTAATAGGCAAAATGGGGAATAGAAGAGGGGGGGAATTTTTTTTAACCAGGAGAAATCGACATTCATGCCATCAGGTTGGGGTGTTCCTCCACCCAGAGGATTACCTCATCTTGGCATAAGAGGCAGCCATGGACCAACATGTCGGAATGGGAATGGGAATTGGAATCAAAATGTTTGGAAACCTGGAAATCCTACTTTAGGCAGATGAATTGGAGGTGACTGACAAAGCAGTCCCACTAATCTCATTTTATTCTCCCCACATTCCCTTCAATTGCCCCAAATTTTACCACTCATTTTATAACAGCCAATTAACCTACATCATTTGGGATGTACTAGTAAACCAGAGCATCAGAAAGAGACCCAGTGAAATCAGGGAGAATGAGCATTTAAAGCATCTATCATCATCATCAAGAGCAGAATCCATCACTGTGCACATCCCCTATTCTGGTTTGAATTCCCCAAAAGACAACACCTTGCCCTTATCTGGAATAAATGACACTTGCCAATCCTCAGTCCACTTAGCTAACAGCCCAAGATCCTAAGGTAATTTTTGATAACTTTTTCATCATCTATACCACTTCTCATTCACAAACTTACTAACCATGCCATGCACACTCTCATTCAAATAGTTTATATAAATAAAGAACAACAAAGGTCCTAGTTCCAACCCCTGCGGCACGTCACTAGTTTTGGAACTCCAGTCTGAAAAACACACTTCCACCTTCGGCCTGTACGTCCTACCATTGAGCCAACTGCACAGCCAGTTAGCTAGCTGTCCAGATAGCCCATGTGATCTCCCCTTCCAGACCAGCCTACCATGTGGGACATTGTGAAAGGCTTTTCCAACTACCAAGGAGATAAAACCAACTCCATACCCTCATCTATCCTCTTAGTTACTTCTTTGAAAACGAACAAATTGTCAGACTTTATTTCCCAAGCACAACACCATGCAAATTATCCCCAATTAGCCCATGTTTATCCAAATGCTAGAAGATCCTGTTCTTCACAATCCCCTCCCAATAACTTCCCCATCAGAATCGGAAAAGAATATCCTGTTTTAAACTGCATTTATTTCAATATATGCGGTTTAATTGGTAAGGCAGACGAAATGAAAGTTCAAAGTAAATTTATTATCAAAATGCATTATGTTACCAGACACTACCCTGAAATTCATTGTCTTACAGACATTTAGAGAAAAAAATACAATAGAATTTACCAGAAAAAACTATAAATTGACAAAGACTAACAAACAACCAATGTGCAAGTAAAAATACTAAGAACATGGATTGTACAGACTTTGAACTGATCTGAAGGTTGTAGATTCAGTTCAGAGTTGAAGTGAATGGAGTTATCCATGCTGTTTCCTAGCCTGATGGCTGTAGGGTAATAACTGTTCTTGAACCCAGCAGTATGGGACCCAAGGCTCCTGTAACTCCTGCCCAATGTTAGTATTGAGAAGAGGGAATGGCTTGGATGGTAGGGGGTTTTGACGATGGATGTGGCTTTCTCACAGCAGCACTCCATGTAAATGCACTCAATGGTGTTAAGTGGACTGGGCTGTATCCACCACTTTCTGTAGACTTTCCTATCCCTCAGCATTGGTGTTTCCATAGCAGGTCATGATGTAACCAGTTAGGTTAGTCTCCACCACGCATCTATAGAAGTTTGGCAAAGTTTTAGGTGACATGCCGAATCTACAGAAACTACAAAGAAAGTAGAGGTGCCAACTTGCCTTCTTTGTGATGGTATTTACATGCTGGTCCCAGGAAAAATCCTCTGCTAGGCTTACCCCAAGGAATTTAAAACTACTGACCTTCACCACCTCAGTTCCCTTCATGAGGACTGGCTCAAGGACCTCTGGCTTCTTCCTCCTGTAGCTGATATTCAGCTTTTATTTTTGCTGATACTGAGTGAGAGGTTGTTTTTGTGGCACCACTCAACCAGATTTTCAAACTCCCTCCTATACACCAATTCAGCACCACCTTTGATTCCACAAACAACAGTGGTGCCACCAGCAAACTTAAATATGGCACTGGAGCTGTACTTAACCACATAATCATAGGTGTAACGTGAGTAGGGCAGGGGTCTGAATGTGAAGGAGATGTTGTTGCCAATTCATACTGACAGGGGTCTGCAAGTGAGGAAACTGAGAATCCAGTTGCACTGGGAGGTAATGAGGCCTAGGTCGTGGAGCTTAGTGATGAGTTTCATGGGGATGATAGATCTGAATGCCATCACTGATGTCAGACTCACCAGTCTGTAATTCTCTGGATTGTCCTTAAGTTACAGTACAACATTAACCATCTTCCAGTCTTCCACAACTTTACCTGTGGCTACAGATGAAGCAAATATTTCTGCAAGGGCCTCTGCAATCTCTTTCCTAGCTTCCCACTAGGTCCAAGAGTGCACTTGGCCAGGACCTGGGGATGAACTGATCTTAATACACATCAAGGCTACCAACACCTCCTGCTTGGAAATTCATAGGAGATACAAGTACATTAGAACCAAAAGGATAACTAAGGAAGACTAGTCCCTTCAGGGTAATCTATGTGCAGAGCCAGAGGATGAGTGAGATTCTAAATGAATACTTCTCATTTGATATTCACGAGGGAGAAGGAAGTGAAGGTTGGAGAATGAAGACATGAGTACACAATATTCTGGATCCTGTCTATACCATTATGGAAGAACTGTTAGAAAAGTTGGAGCACGTTATAGTGGATAAATACCCAGGAATTGAGAGGATCTACCCCAGGATACTAAGAGAAGCAAGGAAAGAGATTGCTGGGACTCTAAAGGAGATTTTTGTATGGTAAAATACCAGAACGCTGGGGAATAGCTAATGTTGTCCCTTTGTTCAGAAAAAAAGACACAGAAGGAATAAGCCTAGAAACTACAGGCCAGCAAACACTACATGAGTGGTAGGGAAGATGCTGAAGATTCTGAGGGACAGGATTTATATTAATGGAAATGCACAGACTGAGTAGAGGTGGGAGATGATAATTCATAGGGTGACCACACACAAAATGCTGGAGGAACTCAGCAGGACAGGCAGCATCTATGGAAAGGAATAAAGATCAAAATTTTGGGTTGATACCTTCATCAGCATTAACTGTTTATTCCTTTCCACAGACGCTGCCTGGTCTGCTGAGTTCCTCCAGCACTTTGTGTGTGTTGCTCTGGATTTCCAGCATCTGCAGGATCTCTTGCATTTATGTGTTGATGAAAATTTCACAACACTTTCCATTTTCAACTGCTCAACAATTGAAAGCTGTCCATCTGTTGACAACATCTCCTTGATCACATTCACATGAGCTAATAGGTTATATAGAATTACGTGGCATGGAAAACAGGCTCTTCAGCTGAAATCGTTTATGCTGACTAAGTTGCCTGATACTATTGTCCCATTTGCTGCTTTTGTTCCATAAATCTCAAATTTAAAAAGTCTAAACCTTTCCAATTCATGTACGTGTCTAAATGTCCTGAGTGTTGTAATTGAACTCAACTCTACCACTTCCTTTGGCTGGTCATTCCAGTTACCCACCATTCTCTGCACAGAAAAAGTTGCCTCTCATGTCCCTTTTAAATCTTTCCCATCTTACCTTTAATTTACGTTCTCTGGCTTTATACTTCCCTACCCTTAGAAGGTATTATCCATACCTCATGGAATTTATTTATACTATATATTTCATAAAAAAGTGAAGCTCCCAGCTCTAATTCCTGTAGTACACCACCTGTTACTATTTTCCAGTCAGGAAAACTCCCCATACTTGATTACCTCAAAAAACTCAATCAAATTTGAGAGTCATGATCTACCCTGCATAAACTGAGTTGAATTCTGATTAGTCCGCGTATAATGAGATCTGGGGCCAAGTGATCCTGACAAAACTCAAATTGGTCATTTTGATAATGATAAGCATATATCACCAGATAGCACTGCCAATTACAGCTTCCAGCACCTTATAAATGGAGAATAGACTTAGTGGTAAATGGACTTCTCTTGCAATTAATAACAGGAATTCCTGTGCAATTTTCAATACTCTCAGATAAACACACAACATTGAAATATGTTATATATTTAACAAAGTTGTTTCAGTGCAGTCACAGTGTACCAGATCCATGGTGATATCTGGTCCCATGACCTCTGCTACATCCAGTGCTCTAAAATGTTTGATACCATGAAGAATGACTCAGATTGGCTGAAAACTGGCTTTGGAACTGACATTTGGGAGGAAGCTAAGATGAATCATTCACATAGTACTTCTGGGTGAACGGATGTAAAACTGTGTCTTTAGTACACTTCTCCAACAAAGATTAGAAGGGCAGCTACGTTCCTTGAGCTTCTTCTCCCATAAGCTGTTTAATAAACTACCATCCTTGGATGTGGAATGACTGCACAGCAGTTTGAACTTATCCATCGGTGGCTGGGTTAATTATTCTTTATTTGAAGCATTGTGTAGAGTTCTGATCAGCACACTGCAGGAAGGATGTGGCAGCAATAGATTTACCAGGATTGTGCCTGGAATGGAGAGGTTGAGTTTATTCATACTGGAGCATAGGAGGCTGAGCAGTGACCTCAGAGGTTTATAACATTATAAGAAACAGAGAGAGTCAGAATTTTACACCACCACCCCCACCCCACAAACAGGGCAGGGGAGTTTGGAACTAGATATGAGTTGAGAGGAAAAGAAATTTAAAGGAGACCTGAAGAGCAGGCTTCTACCCCATTCAGAGGGTGTTCAGAGTTTAACTGGAATGAGGTGCCAGAGGAAGTGACAGAAGTAAACAATTTGTAAAAGCATTTGGAAGGTGACTAGATTTGAAAGATAGTACAAAGTCAGCATGGTCTCCTTTAGGGAAAATCCTGCCTGACGAACCTGTTGGAATTCTTTCAGGAGATTACAAGTAGGATAGATAAAGGGGATGCAGTGGATGTTGTATATTTGGACTTTTAGAAAGCCTCTGACAAGGTGCCACACATGAGGCTGCTTACCAAGTTAACAGCTCATGGTATTACAGTAAAGTTTCTAACACAGTTAGAGCATTGGCTCATTGGTAGGAGGCAGCGAGTGGGGATAAGAGGATCCTTTTCTGGTTGGCTGCTAGTGAGTAGTGGTGTACTGCAGGGCTCGGTGTTGGGACCACTTCTTTATATGCTGTATATAAATGATTTAGATAATGGACATCAGTAGGCCTGATTCAGACAGGGAGAGACTGAATTGATGTTCACTGATAAATAACATCACTTTAAGTTGGTTTGCTGCTAACGCCTTTGTGGCAGGAACCAAGTGATGTAGTGGTTAGCACCATGCTTTACAGTACAGGCAATCCGGGTTCAATTCCCACTGCTGCCTGTAAGGAGGTCCTCCCTGTGACCGCATTGGTTTCCTCCCAAAGACTTACCATTTTAAATGGTCATTATAAATTATCCCGTGTAACTATACCACAAGCTCGCGCTAGAATATAAAACTGTGGTTAAGCCACACTTGGGAGTATCGTGTGCACCTGTTTACAGGAAGGATATGGAGGCTTTGAAAAGAGTGCTAAAAAATATTCACCAAGATGCTGCCTGTATTAGAGCAAAGGAGCTATGAAGAGAGTTTTGACAAACTTCGGTTGTTTTCTGTGGAAAATCAGAGGCTAAGGGGGACCTGTCAGAAGTTGATTTAATTTTAACAGGTATACGCAGAGGAAATACTGACAGTCTACTTCCAAGGTAAAAATGTCAAGTTCTAGAGGCATGCATTTAAAGTGAGGGGGAAACGAAGATTACACCTGATGTGCAAGACCAGATTATTTTTTAAACACAGACAGTTGTGGGTGTCTGGAAGGGACTGCCAGGGGTGATGGTGAGGCACAATGTTCAGCACAAACATAGCGGACTGAAGGGCCTATTTCTGTGCTGAACTATCCAGTGTTGTATGTTACAACTGGAGCCGGCCTGCGTCCAGATCAGCAGAGCAGGAATTTACTGGCCCTACTTAGTAGTTTAATGACCCGCCCACTCGCCGGCGACTCTCACACTGTGAAACTGCGGTTGCCAAACCCACGCTCCCTCCACCAGCCCAGGCCCTCAGCACTCACAGCCCCCCTGCCCTACGACCCCCGACACACCGGCTCCTCAGCCCCGGGACCCAACACTCACAGTTCCATGTCTCCAGGTTCCTCCGCCCCGCCCCAGCTGCGCGTGACGTCACGACGCGGCACGACGTCGCTCCTCAGGTATGTCACACGCTCGGCAGGTTACAGATGCTGGGGTCCTGAGCAGAGAGACAAGATGCTGGGGGATCTGTAGAGGGAATGAACTGTGGACAAGCCGAAAAGCTTCATCCGCTCCAGGAATGGCCTGGTATTGGAGAAGGGGGACCACAGCACAAGATCGAAGTAAACTGCAGAGTTGTAAAATTAGCCTGAGCTTTGGCGTCCGTAGCACACAGGTCATCTTAAAGGAGCAGTACCTCAAAGAGAACCTCCTCACCTCCTCTTTTCTCACTGTTACCATCAGAAAGGAGGCACAGGAGCCTGAAGGCACACACTCAACAATTCAGGAACAGTTTCTTCCTCTGTGCCATTCGATTTCTGAATGGACATTGAAGCCATGAAAACTACCTCACTATTTTTTATTTATATTTTTTATTTGCACTATTTATTTAGTTTAATTATTTAATATATATACTAATTGTAATTCACTTCTTTTTGCTCTCTATTATCATGTATTGCATTGTAGTGCTGCAGCAAAGTTAACAAATTTCATGACATATAAACCTGATACTAGGTTTAGTGATACTAAACCTGATTCTGATTCTGGAATGCAGTCTTTCTCCAGTATTTATGTGTGGCCAATCGTGCCTCGGGTGTGCGGGGGCCACCGAGCAGGCACAGTGGTGGAGATGAAATATGTATTGCAGGAGACACTCAGCAGTTCTGGCAGCACCACAGAGAGAGAGAGAAAATGCTATCCAGAGTGTACTGGATTCTCAGAAGTTTCTATAAGAATAGAATGACTTGGGCCTGGTCTGCTGGAGGACATATGTGCATTCCCAGGCTTTCTGCCAGTCCCTATTCCAGAGCTGTCACTCATTTCATTGCATGTGGTTTTGGAAGCTGAGACCGAGGTCACCAGACTCTACAAGATGTGAGGTTCAATGTGAGACAGGATAGGTTACAGGAAAATAAGTGGAGGAATGCATTAATGGGATTGCTGAAATTTGGCAGTAACTCAATCCTTGGGTGTGTGAGGCAAGATGAATTATGAGACATATTGTTTCTCGGCTGAAACTGTCCATCTCTACCTGGGAATCCTTTGCCATGACTGCTCAAAATGGAGAAGGAGCATTTGAGATGGTATTGAGGACTTTGAATCCATGCATAAAGAGCATATACAGAAACCCTGCATATGCGGCAGAAGAAACACACCACCTGAAGGATTAATGCCAGTACTGTAAGGTAGCTCCTCTGCTCCATCTGTTGAAAGGTCTGCAGTTCTCACATCAACCAATCTCAGAAGCAACAAAATCAGAGAGGAATCCAGTGAAACGTAACTCGAACGGACTGGCTCAGAAAAAGATTGCTGCAACAGTGAGGTTGGATTATGGGACTAAGTGTCAGAAATTCAATACTAGCCTACCATGCAGCACCTTAATAAGATCCATACAGAAAACTTTTATCATCCTATCCCCTTAAAGAAAATCCATCAAAATAGTCAGGCAGGATTTCCCTGCACAAAGGCATTGCACCTATCCTCAAATCAGCCCTTTCAGAGGTACATAAATCCTTTCCCTTGAATTTTTGTCCAATATCTTTAGTTAGCATTAGTTTAGTTAGGCATTTATTTATTCGTTTAATTAGTTGTGCACATCATGGGCTAGAGGACTTCTCTTTATACTGTAATGTTCTGTGTTCTTGTTTCCCTATCACTGATGTAAGGCTCATTGCTTTGCAGTTATCCTGATTTTACCCCTGATGCTCTTCTTAAATAAAGAAACAGTATTAGCTCCCTCTTCTGCAACATATGCAAAAATCACTAAGAGAGCCCTGTCTAACTCACCCTTGCATCCCGTAGCATTTTGGGATATCTCATCTGGCCCTGAGGATTTATAATTCTTACAACATCTAACACTTCCCAGTTCTTAACACTGACCTGTCCTAGATTGCTCACAGACAACAACCTGATCTTGCTATCTTCCGCATCCTTCTCCCTGGTGAATGCATTCATTTAGGACCTCACATATGGATTACACCTTTGTTCAGAAAGGGTCTCACTCTTTCTGTCATGTTCCTGACATACCATTCCTGGGATTCTCATTAGTCTTATTTACCAGAGATATTTTTCCTGCCTCTCTTCGCTATTCTTACTCCTTTCCAGGAGGCAGGTGGAGATACGTCTGTACCAAAGGAAGTGTAAGGCGCTCCTTCTCTCCACTAGCCTGCAGGTCACCCTCGGCCAAGGTGCTTAGCCCCCCCCCCCTTTCAGGAAGCAGGTGTGGATGGTCATATGAGCAGCTGGTGCATATCACATCCTGGTTAAGTGACCACTGACGCCAGGCAGACCATCTCTGAACAGTATTGATAATGGCTGGGGTCGCCATCTTGAAAAGATACTACCCAGAAGAAGGCAATGGCAACCCATGAGTGTAGAAAAATTTGCCAAGAGCAATCCTGGTCATGGAAAGATATGATCACCTGCATTATACGACACAGCACATAATGAAAGAGCAATTTCTTTCTGAAATATGAGCTCACCCTCTATATTGCTAAAGACACCCTTAATTCCAATTACTCTAACTGTCATACTTCCTTTTTATTCTTATCAAACCTTTAAGATCCTTTGTCATTCAAGATTCCATAATCATACCATTTTTACCTTTATTCCTTCCTGGAACTTGCTAAACCTGAACTCTTATTAACTTGTTTTTTGAAAAACTTCTACTTCTCGGCCGTCATTTATTCTCAAGGTTAGAACTTTGTTCCATAGAGATTTGGTTGAGGTATAAAAAATTATGAGGGGTATAGATAGGGTAAATGTAAGCAGGTTTTTTCCACTGAGGTTAGGTGAGACTAGAACTAGAGTTCATGGGTTAAAGGTGAAAGGTGACATGTTTAAGGGAAACATGCGGTGAGAATGTGGAATGAACTGTCCGCATAAGTGGTGGATGCAATTTTGATTTCAACCAAGTTTGGATAGGTACATGGATGGGAGGGGTAAGAAGGACTGTGGTCTGGGTGCAGATTTTTTGGAACTGGGAGGTCAGAACAGGTTAGATGGGCTGAAAGGCTTGTTTCTATGCTGTAGCTTTCTATGACTCTAGCTACTTGAAATTGACTTATGCTATTATAATTATAATACTTATGCTATTGTAATCAGCCTTCTCCCAATTTAGATGTTAACTTCAGAACCTGCCTTGAAATTTTCAGACTTATGATCCGACCAACAATTCCATCATCTGCAAAATAATCCACTCTTCTGGTCTCATGGGACACCTTGCCAAAGCGTGTTCCACAGAGACAGGTCTAGCAACAGATGCTTTGGCCCAGAATGTCTGTGCTGACCAGGGTGGCACAGTAAACTAAACTCACCTGCCTGTGCACGATCCATATCCCTCCACTGTCTGCATTAGAGGAAAGGTTTAGTCACCTGAAGGCGAGAAAGGGGAAAGGCAGAGCAAAGGAGGAGAAGCTGGAGTGTTTTCACTGAAGAGCTCATTCTTCTTCTCGCCATCATCATTCTCTTCAGCAAGCTGCAACTCACTACTGTCATTCTACTGAAAACTATTTGGTGCAGATCAGTGCATGCAGTGATAGTGCTTATTTAATGGAGGCATATACTTTGGCTCTCCTGGGTAAAAGGACACAGTCATGGCATGTACTGGCATTGAACTGCAGAGTTTAAGGGCAACTAGGGCTACATCCTAATTCCATCCATGGAAGATGATGTCCTGGAACATTCTCCCCACATTTTTGATAACTCTGGGAGAACTTCCAGTTGTATTGCTCATTAATCCTTCCTTTATTAGTGTTCAATCCATCGACATAGAGGAAATGCCTGAATATGATCCATTATTGTTTACCATCAGAAACATTTACAAATTGTTCAAACTCCTTTGACAGTATTGAACAGTGTAAAACACTGCCAGGGTAGTGTTGGGTGCTCTGGTTCAGCCACTCAAGGTCAAGGTGGCCATGTACCTTGTGGCAGCCAGTTCACCACATGACTAGAAGGGCTCCAAAAAATAGGTGTCTGAGCAGTGAGCCAGATCAAGCATAACTTAAACAATTGACTAGTCAAAACAGCGTAGAAGGGATTGGTTGAAAACTCACAGAGCATTTGTGAGTGAATATGCAACTATACTCAGTTTTTCTGATTGCTTACGTCAGTAGAAGACGTTGAATCAAAATTCTATGCCCATCAATAGACCTCCTGGATCTGCTTTTAGTGTCGGCTTGTTTCTTAAGAATAATAACTCACTATAAACCAAAGTGCCAATAGTGTACATATGGAGTCCCTCATCATAATTATCTCTCTCTTTTCAATAACTTCAAGCTCCTCCAAATTCCACATTATGTCAGGCCTCTAAATACTTAACATGGGTTCATGGTAGATGGGTTTCATCGAGCCCATTACCACACCAGGACAATTCAGAAGTAAAACACTGATGAAATGAGCAACTATGATGTAGGAGTAAGTAGAAGTGAATAACAAATAGGCAATTGGATGTAGCAGGTGGGAGGCTTTTAAAAGTGTGACATCAAGAGTCCAGGAACAATGTGTTCTTGTTAGGTGAAAAGTATCCCTCATAAGTTTAGAGAAACTTGAATGACAAGAGACATTGAAGCTCCAGTCAAGAAAAAGAAGGTAACATACACTGGGTTTAGAAGGTTGGGTTTGATGACTATAAAAAGATTAAGAATACTCTGAAGAGGGAAAACAAGATAGCATAAAGTATGAGATGGATCTAGCATGTAAATTTAAGGAAAATCTCAAAAGGATCCCTGAATATATTAAGAGTAAAAGAGTAGCTAAGGCAATAATTAGTCCCCTTAATTAACAGGGCGGCCTATGTCTTCGACCACAGGAGAAGTGTGGGGTTTTTAACAAATAGTTCTCCTTGATATTTACTGAGGAGAAAATCATGCTTGCTCAAATGGTAAGGGAAACAAGTAGAAATGTTTTGGAGAATATTTGTATTACAAGGGAGGAGACATTTGCAGCCTTACACTGCATTAAGCTGGATAAATCTCTATGTAAAGGGGGTTTCTTTTTTCCTTTGTTGTTGGGAAAGGGTTTCCTTTTGTTAACTAGCAGGAATGCTAATTTACTGATAACGAGAATGGTATGCCTTTGTAAACCAAATGGGGATTAATGTTCTTTCTTCTGAGTCTGTAAGCTTTTGTTGACGGGCTTTTGGGCAGATCGGCGCGAGGGGGTCGAGAGAGAGGACACAATGCTCTAAGCTGGGCGAGGATCGGACCCCAAAGGGGGGTCCGAGGCCGGGAGATTCTCCGAGGAGGGGGGGATGAAGCTAGATGTGCTTGGTTGACCACTCGGAGGGTCCTGAGCTGTTTGGAGAGTCGAGGAGTTCAGAGGGTCCTGAGCTGCGAGTCGAGGAGTTCGGAGGGGATCGAATGGTGGCCAGAAGACTTCAGTAATTGAGCTCCAACGGTTGTGCACGAAGTGGTTTGGACTTTGATAAGTTTGGCGCCTTTTCTTTAATTTTCTCTTCATATATACTGTATCGTTATTAATCACTTAGTTATAGTAACCTTTATAAATTGTACTCATTTAATCGCATATGGTGTACTGTCTGGTTTTGGGCAAGGCGGGGACATCACACAGCATCCACACCAGCTGATTACCCAGTTTGGCGGGGCCGAAGGCTGCTCCCCCTAGACGAGAACGAGCTGAGCGAGCCTGAGGCGACCCAGGGAGTTACATCTACACTCTGACTGATTGCCTACTTGGACTTGGGAAGCTAGAGGAGAAATTGCAGGTGTGATGAGAGATCTAGATGAGGATGGTTTGGTCCCAAGTGCTGGAGTATCAGAGACTAGAATCGAGACACGATAGAAGACAGAAACAAAGACAGGGTTCTAAACCAGATGCCAACAAAAATCCAAAGCTGAGCTGATGATCAAGCTGCGAACTTCAGTTCATGTGCTCTTCAAATATTAAAATCCTGGTGCCAAAATATGGCCTCCAATTAGCGGCATGAGCCTGAATCTTTAAATAGGCCTAGCCAGCTATCCATATTACGGAGAGCTGGAACATCTATACCCTAGAGGCTGGCGAGGTCAGGTGCTTGTCGAAACAGGACCCTCACCCCTATGGCCGACTCCCGCAAGCCTTGGCTGCTCAGAGAGATGATGATGGTAATCATGGATGAGAGCGGGTCTAAGGTGTCCCTTTCAGGAACCCAGCGCTGTTCCTTGGACCCAAATTGTTCCCAGTCCATGAGGAACTGCTGAACACCCTGGACAGTTTGTGAATCCAGAGTTCTTTTCACAGTGAAGACCTGTTCCCCATTTTGGAAAGTCAAGCCAACATAGCACCCTTACCATAAATGGTGGGGCACAAGGGAGTGTAAAGTCACAGAGGGACTTGGGAATATAAATGCATTGAAAATGGTGTAACAGGTAGATAAGTTGATGAAAAAGGCATTTAGCATACTGTCCTTCATCAAGGCACTGTATATAAGGCACTGAATATAGGAGTTAATACATAATGTGTAAGTCATTGGTGACGCTGGACTTGAGTACTGTGACAACTTTGATTACCCTGTTATAGGAAAGACGGTTAAACAGGAAAAAGATTTATGAGGATATTGCCAGGACTACAGAGCCTGAGTTAAAGGGACAGATTGGCTATGTTAGATCTTTATTCCTTCAATTGTTGGAGAATGAGGGGTGACTTTATTGATGTGTATAAAATCATGAAGGGCATAGATAAGCTGAATCCTTTCTCCAGGATAGGGGAGATCAAAACTCAAGGACATAGATTTAAGATGAGAGGAGAAAGATGAAGAAAGGGACTGTGGGTCAGCTTTTTCAGAGGGGATGTAAGTATATGCAATGAGCTGTCAGAGGAAGTACTTGAGGCAGGTACAATAATTTCACTTAAGAAGCATTTGGACAGGTACGTGCAGAGGTGCGGTTTAGAGGGAGATGGGCTGAACATGGGATATTGGAACTAGATGGCTGGAATGGTCTTGTTGGGCTGCAGAGCCTGTATCTGTGCTGCACTGAGCCCATATTGCTATATAACACTATGACTCTCAGTGGCCGTGTTAAAAAAATTATTCATAACATCATAAGACATAGGAGAAGAATTAGGCCATTCAGCCCATCAAGTCTGCTCCACCATTCAATCATGGTTGATATATTTTCCCTCTCAATTCCATTCTCCTGCCTATAAATATTTTCATCTGGCTATTCCTGATGTATATTGGAACCAGCCTTCCTTTTTCACCCCAACTCTTAATTCGTGTCACCCCACTCCCAGTGGTTCAAAACCTTACTTAATAATATGGGCCAATTCACAGAACCACTTTGATTTTCTTCCTGTAGTTTGCTTTACAGAATATTAAATTTTCAAAATACTTTCATCCCTGTATAAAACTCAAAGAAATTTATATAGTTAACGATTTGAAATAGCAACATTCCTCAGTTGCCAAGATTCTACCAAGGTTTGTTAATCATCCATTTCAGTACCTTCTAATATATAAATATCTATATTACATACTCACCAATTAATAAATTGTTTGTGATTCACAATTTTCATTTTTTCTTTTTAGCCTTGTGATTACTTTGTGTTTAAAATACTGCAGTTACCTCATCCTTGAGGCATAAATGTCAATGTCAGATTTAGAGACCTGCTCGATTATTGACCTTCAAACAACAGCTTGGTATTTTAAGAGAATGGTTAAATATAAATATCTTTCCTACCTATAGTACCGATCATCTTTGTAAGGAGTTAGGTCATCCTTTAAATCCATGTAGGCGCCTTTCACCTTCTTGTAGAAATATTTCAGTTCTCTGTAGAGAGGATTTTCAAAGGAAAGGTAATCTGCCTCCATAGCTTGCTCCTTTTAGTACATCAACAATCCTCTTTCAGCTTTTGTAACCTCTGGAAACAATGAAGTCATCAGAATGCAAGGAAACATCGCCTTTATTTGAAAGCAGATCATCTGGCCTTTTGTTCAGATGTGATGGTGATGATGTCGGGTGGTAAAATACACAGAGCCATCTGTGCATGGATGAGATGCAGACTGCAGTTCTGGCAGCTCAGTGATACAAACAGTGAGCAGGCACATTAACCCTTTCCATCCATCCTCACGTCACTGCTGCCTGAATGCAGCACGTCCATTCATCTCCAAGAGGGCAGTATTTGAACTGAAAATAACAATGTATATCCCTGCTGTACTACCAGACAGACAGTGAAAAGATCATGCATCTTTGAACAGCTGTCCACATTTTATTCTGGATGTTCATATTCCAGTAGTAGTTCATATTTACAAGGATTAGAAGTTTTGTAATAAAGACCCTTAAAATAACAAGAAGATGAAAAGAAGCATACAATACAAAATCAGCAATACAGAATTGCATATGTTGGAATGTGGAGCAAAAAGCAGTTTGCTGGAGGAACTCAGCAGGCAGAGCAGCATCTATGGAGGCAGAGGATAGATAATGTTTCAAGTCATGATCCTGCATCAGGACTGAGAATGGAAAGAGGAGGCAGCCAATATAAAGAGGGAGAGAAAGTTTATAAACAATAGTGTGGCAGTTACTTGAAAACAAATCAAAACCACTCAGACTAAGAATGGAGGATTGACACAATATGACGTGATATCCGCAATAACAAAGTTCAAAAAAGTACGTTGGATCCCTTATTACAAATCCAGCAAAGACAAAACTAATGAAACTAGAACTAGCAATATAACAAAATAAGTAATATAATAACGACATAACAGTGATCTAGTGGTAGCACTAGCATTCTAAGAATAGTGTTCTAAGAGCAGTCAACAAAAAAAAATCAGCAGGATCCCTCCAACTGCAACCTGACTAAATTGAACTTAGGCAAAGCATGAATATATAACTATATCTATTCATTTCTATGCCCCAACCCACTTGACACATTATCCACAATAAATATGCAATGCAAAATACAGACAAAAAATAGATAAATGGCTCCTACAGATAGGTGGATCCAGACAAGAGGCCTGTCACCCACATAGTATATCCACATGGTCTCCAATCCTTCTCTTCCTTTACCCCGCTATCCATCTCCCACCATCCCTCTTTTTCCTTATTCTACTCACCCCATTCCTTTCTTGACAGGTTCCATTGTCTACACCCCATTGATGGACCCACCTATAATCTCCCCGCCCCAGTCTCCGTGACTATCTCCATCCTTCCATCCCCACCTGACCTCATCTGTCCATCAATCTCTCTTCATCTAGATCCATGTATCACTTGCCAGCTCCTGCCTCCATACCACACTCTCACCTCTTTATACTGAATACCTTCCCGTGTTCACTCTCAGTTCTCATGAAGGGTCTCAATCAAAAAAAACATTGACCATCCTTTGGCCTCCTCAGGTATTGCCTAACACACCAAGTACCTCCAGCAACTTATCCTTTGCAGAATACTTCATTGACTAACCACAGCAGGGGGTTAATGATAGAACTGAGCAAAACACTAGTTAGACCACAGCTTGAGAATGGTGTAGAGTTCTAGTCGCCATGTTACACTGGAAAGAATAGGGATGTGTCTTATGAGAACATTGTCAGGACTAGATAAGAAACTGTTTCTTTTAGCAGATGGATTAGAAACCAGAAAAACAGAGATTTGGCTCCAGAGGACTGGAAAATTACAAATGTCACTCCACTCTTTAAGAAGAGAGGAGTAACTGAACTGGCAGTCAGGGAGCACTTTGGCTCCAGTGACCATAATTTTACTAGTTTTAAGATAGTGATGGAAAAGGACAGGGCAGGTCCACAGGTTAGGATGCTAAACTGGAGCAGGGCTAATTTTGGGGGAATTAGGTAGGATTTGCAGAGGTTAATTAGGTGAGCCTGTTTGAAGGGAAAGGAATGAATAATAAGTGGGAGATGTTTAAGAGTGTGATATCAAGAGACCAGCAGTAGCATACACCTGTTAGGGTGAAGGGAAACTCGCAAGTTCAGGGAAGCTTATTTGACAAGAGATATTGAGGATCTGGTCAAGAAAAAGGAAGAGTGCATAGTGTTTAAGAGGTTGGGGATGAGTGAATACACTGACGGCAATAAAAGGTTAAGATACATTTAAGAGGGAAATCAGAATGGAAAAGAAGTTATGAGATGGATCTGGCAAATAAAGTTAAGGGTAAATCCTAAGAGGTTCCGTAGCTATGTTGAGTTAGAAGGTAGCTAGAGAGAGTAGGTTCCCTTAGAGACTAGCAGGGCTGCTTATGTCTTGAACCACAGGAGGTGGATGGGATTTTGAATTTTCTCCTCAATGTTTATGAAGAGAAAATCATGGTTGCTCAAGAGATAAGGGGAATAAGTGGAGATATTCTGGAGAACATTCACATTAGCAGGGAGAAAGCATTTGCAACCTTATAATGCATTGACATGGATAAATCTGTCTGAGTGCATCCTCAGAATTTGTGAGAGGCTAGAGGAGAAATTGCAGAGCCCATTACGGAGATACTTGTATCATTGTTAACATCATTGTTAGCCACTTGTGAAGATTGGAAGGTGGCTCATGTTGTTCCATTATTTAAGAAGTGTAGCAAGATCAAGCTGGTCAGCCTGACCTTAGTGGTGGGAACTCTGAGAAGCTCTTCCAGTATTTGGATTGTTATGAGTGATGAACAGACCTGATGGACAATGGGGTACAGAGTTAACCATTCCCCTCCTGAGAAACACGAACTATTACTGTTGCTATGCTGACCATGAGAAAGAGAGATGGAAAAATAAGCAATTACATCGGCGATAGATAAGAGAGAGAGGGAAATTGCTAATTAACCGTTTTGTGACTCCTTTTTTGAATTATTTACTGTTTCGCTGCAAGGACAATAGTTTGCTCATAAACATTCCTCAGTGGACTGAAGGAGTGGCCTTACTTGATGGACACAGTCATTCAGGAGTGATGGATAGCTGAGTCCCCGTGAGTAGGGATAAAAAGACAGGTCTGGAGAGACACCCTTCAGACATGCCAGTGGACACTGATTGAGTGTTGGAACCTACAAGAAAGGTGGGGGCTTCGGAGACCGAACCAGGAGGTCGGTCAGTAAGGCAATCAGTGTAAAAGCAGGGCCGGTGGGGACTTGTGTGTGTGTGTGTCCACTCATGCCAGAGTGACAAGTCCACCACAGAAGAACGGTCTAGCAGAAGGATGGAGAGGTCATAACTGAATGACCACACCTATACGACGGATTAAGAAAGCAAAGGAAGGTTTGCCTGACTGTAACTGTTACATCTCGCTCGCTCTCCCTCTCTCTCTCCCCAACGATTACAATACAACAACCATAACTACATCAGCACTTATGAACTGAACTGAACTTTATACTTTTCTATGACAATTCATTTACCCCTAGACATCAATAGAGCTTGTTTATTATTGATTATTATTATTCCTACACTTTTAGGTTTATTACTGCTAACTTGTTTTATATGTATATTTTCATTATTGATACGGTTTTTGCTTATTTTTATTAATAAACACCTTTAGTTTGGTACCACCAGTCTCCAACAAATTCTTCTTTCTCTGCTGGTTAGACACCCAGTTACGGGGTATGTAACAGGTTAGACAGTCAGGAGTAGTCAGCAAAGCTTCGTGTGTGGAAAATCATGATGAACCTTTTAGTGTTTTGATATAGATGAGGTTAAGGCAGTAGAAGTGATCTGTTTGGATCTTAGCAAAACCCTCACTAAGGTCCCACGTGATAGATTAGTCTGCAAGGTTTGGTCCCTGGAATTCAGGGAGAGCAAATGAATACAAAATTGGCTTAGAGTTGGGAAGCAGATGGTGGTGGTGGTTGAGTGTTGTTTCTTGGAATGGAGGCCAGTGACTAGTGGTGTGTTGCATGGGTCATTGTTGGAACCCTTGAAATTTGTTATCTATATAAACATTTTGGATGAGAAAGTACGAGGCTTGATCAGCAAATTGTGGGATGATACAAATTAAGAGGTCTTACTTATAGTAAAGACAGTTATAGATTACAGGGGATCTTGATCAGTTAGAGCAGGGGTAGACAACCTTAAGCACAAATCATTTTCTTGCATGCGTTATTAACTTGAGGAAATACATAACTAGATGTATTTAAATGGATAATTGCCACATTTCAAGATTTTTATGGCATTTATCTGGCCCACCGTCCGCTCATTAATTCGTGATCCAGCCCACAGAGGCAAAAAGGTTGCCGACCCAAGTTAGAGAAATAGATTTCCCTAGGCAAATAGATCTCAGTGCAGTATGAGGCAATTCATTTGTTAACTGGAAAGCCTGCAGAAAAGATTTACAAGAATCTTACCTGGACTACGTGCCTGATTAGTAGCAAAAAACCAGGCTGGATTTTAATTCCTTGGAGCACAGGAGATTAAGGGGTGACCTCATAGAAGTTTGAGGAATCATGAGGGGCATAGATGAGTTTCATGGTAGCAGTCTTTTCCCTAGGAAATAGGAGTCTAAATCTAGGGGGCATACGTTTAGGATGAGAGGAGAAAGATTTGAAAGAGACGAGAGGTAACTTTTCATATAGAGGATGGTGGATATAGCCAGAAGAATAATCTGATTAGGAATAGTCAGTATGCTTTTGTGAGGGGCAGGTCATGTCTCACGAGCCTGATTGAATTATTTGATGATGTGACAAAACGCATTGATGTAAGCAGAACACTGGACGAGAAGCATATGGATGTTAGTAAGGCGTCTGACAAGGCTCCCCATTGTAGCTTATTCAGAAAGTCAGGAGGCATGGGATTCAGGTAAAATTGGATGTGTGGATACAGAATTGGCTTACCCAGAGAAGGCAGAAGATGGCAAGAAGTACGTAGAAGCTTTAGAGCAGGTGCAGTTCAGATTCATCAGGATGCTGTCTGGACTAGAGGGCATGCCTTAAGAAGAAAGGTTAAGCAACCTAAGGTTTTTCTCTTTGAAGCGAGGGAGGATGAGAGGCGACTTGATAAAGGTGTATAAAATGAGAAGAGGCATAGATAGAGTGGATAGCCAAAGGCATTTTCCTGGGTGGAAATAGCTAATACACAAGGGTATAATTTTAAGTTGATTAGAGAAAAGTAATTGGAGTAAAGGGGGTTGTCAAAGGTAAGTCCTGTACAGAGAGTGGTGGGTTATAGAAAGCACTGCCAGGCAGAGGGGTTCAGGCAGGTACATTAGGGACATTTAAAACAAACCTCTTAGGTAGCCACATGGATAATAGAAAAATAGAAGATTGTTTAGGAGGTAAGAGTGAGATTGATCATAGAGTAGGTTCAAAGATCAGCACAACATCATGGGCCAAAGGGCCTGTACAGTGCTGTAATGCTCCATGTTCTATCTTCTATGTGCACCTTAAACTTACATTGACTAGTTTAATAAACTAAATAGACATGTTCTGCAAACTCATTATCCAAATTACACTTGATTTTTCCAGTGTAGAATGGGCCTTCTTCCTCTTCTCTCTCTCTCCAATAACCAGGATCCAAGCGCTCCTTCCAGGCGAAGAGTAATTCAATTGCACAATTTTCCAATTTAGTACACTGTGTTCATTGCTCACTAAGTAGTCTCTCTACAGTTTCACCACCCTGGATGTTACAGTTCTTAAAGTACGCATCTAGATCCTACATGAATGTCATAGGAAATAAAGCATGGGCCCTTTGGCCCATTGAGTCCATGCCAACCATGGTCTACTCTACACCCATGGTCAATCTATGCCTCTTATCATCTTGTACACCTCTATCAAATTTTCTCTCATCCTCTGCTTCAAAGAGAAAGTCTAACTCATTCAACCTATCTTCATAAGACATGCTCTCTAATCCAGATAACATCCTGGTAAATCTCCTCTATAATGAGGCAACCACAACTGAATGCAATTTTCCAAATGTGGTTTAACCAAGGTTTTAATAGAGTTGCAACATTACCTCATGGTTTGTACTCAATCCCCTGACAAATGAAGGCCAACACACCATATGCCTTCTTAACCACCCAAACACTTGCACAGCAACTTTGAGGGATCTACAAATGTTGAACCCAAGATCTTGCTCTTCCTCCACACTCCGAAGAATTTTGCCGTTAACCCCACATTCTGACTTCAAATTGAACCTTCCAAAGTGAATCACTTCACTGAGTTGAACTCCATATGCCGCTTCTCAGCCCAGCTCTGCACCCTGTCAAAGTCCCAGTGTAATGTATGAGAACCTTCTACACTATCGCATTGATAATGTAAGCAAGATCTGATTTCTTCACATTCCTTCAGCAAATCCAAAGTTTACTGTAGCGTGCTGAATACAGCAAACTGTGACCATTCTGCAGTCAGTCTGGAGGATACTGAGGGTAACTTAAGATCAATCAAGCAATCAATGGGCATAGGGAGGGGATGACCTTTGTGGGTTTATAAAATTATTAGATGCATAGATAGGGTAATAGTTTTTTTTCCAGGGTAGGAGAGTCTTAAACCAGACAGCACAGGTTTAAGATGAAAAGAGAAAAGATGCAGAGAGAATCAAAAAAGAGAGTTTGACAGGTATGTGAACAGGTTCAGAGAGATATGGGTCGAATAAAGCCAAATGGGACTAGCCTTGGTAGGCATGGATGAGTTGGGTTGAAGGGCCTGATTTTGTGTTGTATTACTCTGCGACATCAGTCCCACTCTCTCAGGAATCCACCTTGTAGAACTTCATAACACTCCCTCCATGGCAAAAACATTCTTCCTCGGATAAGGGGACCATAACTGCAAACGTATCTGGGCAGGGTCTCACCAAGCACTTGTACAACTGCAGCAAGTCATCCTTGCTGCTGGTCTCAAATCCTTTTGCAATGAAGACAATACAATCTTTGCATCCCTAAACATGACCTTCTGCTTTATTTAGAGATAAAGCGTGGAATAGGCCCTTCATGGGACATTTTACAATAACCAATTAACTGACTAAGCTGTACATCCTTGGACTGTGGAGGGGAAACCAGAGCACTGAAGGAAGCCCACACATTCCAGAGGGAGGATATACCTCTTACTGAGGACGTCAGGATTGAACTCTGAACTTCAACACCCCAAACTGTAATAGCATCAGGGCATTTATAGTCCATTATTCAATTGCCAATCAATATCATGTGGTAATTTTATTTAACAATCCTTTACACTGCACCTTAATAAAGGCCTTTCCTGAAGTCCAAACCATCACATCCACTGAGCTCACAGGATAAAACATTATAAAAAATCTAAATTATAAAGAATCATTTATCTTTCATAAAACTACATTGTATCTAATTCTAGTCTTTTGCTATATTAAACCTAATGTCATTAATCTATGCAAATAAACCTTCTTGTTTTAAGAAATTGCTTGCACCAGAATCTGAACTAAGATATTGGCTACAGACAAGCAAACTTGAATGTTTGAAATATTACTAAAGGAATACTACAAACATTGAACTAATAGTCAGAGAAAAGTACAGCACAGAAACAGGCTTTTCAGCCCATCTAGTATGTACCAAACCATTTAAACTGCCTACTCACATTGACCTGCACAGGGACAACCTTCCACACTGGGACCATATCCTCCATACCCCTACCATCCATGTACCTATCCAAATTTCTCTTAAACGTTGAAATCGAGCACACATGCACCACTTGTGCAGGCAACTCATTCCACACTTTCACAACCCTCATGTTAGAACATAGAATAGTACAGCACATTACAGGCCCTTCAGTCCACAATGTTGTGCTGACCCTCAAACCCTGCCTCCCATATAACCCACCCACCCACCTTAAATTCCTCCATATACCTGTCTAGTAGTCTCTCTTAAACTTCACTAGTGTATCTGCCTCCACCACAGACTCAGGCAGTGCATTCCATGCACCAACCACTCACTGAGTGAAAAACCTTCCTCTAATATCACCTTAAAATGTTCACCCTTAACCTGTGACCTCTATTTGCAATCCCATCCAATCTCAGTGGTATATCTTATCTATACCCCTCATAATTTTGTAGACCTCTATCAAATCTCCTTTTAATCTTATATGCTCCAAGGAATAATTTTCCATATAACTCAGGTCCTCCAGATCCAGCAACATTCTTGTAAATTAGTAGTACAATGCAATACTGTAAGAAACAGTTGATTTGTGCGGAATAGTGAGGCAGCGTTCGTGGACCGTTCAGAAAGCTGATGGCGGCGGAGGAGAAGCTGTTCCTAATACGCTGGGTGGGTGCATCCGCCTGACGGTAACGGGTAGTGCGGATCCTTCATGAAGGATGCCGCCTCTTTGCGGCATCTCCTTTTAAAGATGTGGTGGAGACTAGACGCGTTCATCTGATTTTTTATATATAGGTCTGGCGTGTTGCCTGAACCCCGCGCCCCGGAGTCTGAGCGCAGCAAAGGAGCGACCGGACTCGGGAGGCCGTCCGCCCGCCTGAGGGGAAACGAGCGGTTACCCAGAGCGCCCCGGAGTCTGAGCGGCTCACGGAGCGCCCGGACTCGGGAGGCCGCGCCCGAGGGGAAACGAGCGGTTACCCAGAGCGACCGGACTCGGGAGGCCGCGCCCGAGGGGAAACGAGCGGTTACCCAGAGCGACCGGACTCGGGAGGCCGCCCGAGGGGAAACGAGCGGTTACCCAGAGCGCCCCGCGCGCGCTGCCCGCACTTCCGCCGCGCCCGCGCTCCAAGATGGCTGCAATGGACGGTGCGCTGAATGTGTTGGGCCAGCGGTCGTCGGGAGACACGGTCCGGACTCAGAACGGTGAGAAGGAGTGGGGTCTCCTCGTTGGGGTGGGTGGGTATGATGGCGAGAACGCGGGTTGGGGGGGGGGTGGGGGAAGGAAGCGCGGCCCTACGGTACACACGTGGTTGGGAATGTTCCAGAACCTTCTGTAGACCCGGAGAGGGGAGAACTGGAGGGCCCCGGCAGAGTCTTGGAGGGGGAGACGTGGTCGGTGCTCCTTGTCACGGCGATGCTGTGTCTGCTGCAGTCGCTCTCTGCACCTCAGCAGGGCTCTGTAATGTCTGAAAGAACAGCGAGGGTCTCTGGTCATGGAAACAGCGTTCCTCCATCACCTCTCTGCCTACTGTAGTCAAGGTATCACGCCTTGGATCTGACTGAACTTAGCCCACCCATGTATACTGTATTTTACCGTTTCAAAGTACAACTCTTAAGTTTTAAGATAATTTATCCTCAGCTGAAATTCCAACTATATATTTTGGGTGAATGTACAGTATAATTTAAAAAACCGTTATTTAAAATCTTGCCGATATATTGTAGATCCAACCCTTTGGTTTCTGATGAGCCCCACTACTTTTATTTTTAGAATATCTTGAGACTTTCCTTAACCTGATCTGTCAGTAATATTTGTACTAGCGTCCCTCTATACTCTCTACTCCTTAGCATCTAGAGTTACTTGGGCTTAACTGTGTTATCAGAGCCTGTCAATTCTATGTGCACTACATATCTGATACATAGTATTCATCTGCTGTGTTGGCCTTGTTGAGGAGGTTTACTAATACGTTGTACTGATTTTTTATTATTATTCACAGCATGGAGGGGGTGCTATTTTTGTACAGCCTCCTCAACTACATTTCACTACCTACAGTGGTTTCCATGTGGGTCCAAGAAAACCAGTCAAATTAAACACATTGTGGAGAATGGTGATAATTTTTGAAATTCAAAAATTTATGGACAATTGCATCCTTCGTGGAATCAGAGATTAATGGCATGTTTTCAGAAGACCTATTCTGCCATCTTCCCACTTTTCATGTATATGGCACATTTAAGTGTACAATGAGTTTTGATTGGAAATGTGGGAAAAATTTCTATCTCTATATGGTTTGAGGGAGTTATGGTGGGGAGTTCTTGATTCCTAACGGGCAACTTACTTTTGAGAGGGGGGGGGTAGAGGTGGGGAGGAACTCAACAAGTTGAGTAGCATTGATGGGAGGAAAGCAATTGTCAGGGTTTTGGGTTGAAGCACTGCATCGGAAGAGGGATGGGCTCCACCAGGGTTCAAATGCCCAAGACAATGAACAATCGCCAAAAAGATCGGTGCAAAAAACTTGTCATGATGGCGCCCCAACGACTCCATCAGGAGTTAAGGGTATGCACACACTCTCACTCTGCATCGGGACTCCATAGTGAATTAATTTCCCCAATTTATCCCACTCCTCTTTATTGTGGTACTTGGAAATATTGTGTGCTTGGTTTTAGTGCCATCAGGTTCGGGGCTACTGTTCTCTGTCCTCTTCCATCAGACTTCACAGCTCTTTACTTCATCCCTCCCCCTTCAGGTTTCACCTATCACCTTGCGTTTCGTTCTCCCCTCTCCCCACCTTTTAAATTCACTCATCTTTTTTTCTCCAGTCCTGCTGAAGTGTCTTAGCCTGAAATGTCAACGATACTCTCTTCCATTGATGCTGCCTGGCTTGCTGAGGTCCTCCAGCATTTTGTGTGTGTTGAAAGGATACAAGTTAATACTTTGCCATAATTGAGATGAAAATTAAGCCTGGAAAAACTAAAATGATCTTTCAGTACCTGAAAAGTTGTTTCTAACAGATTTTGACTGATTTTTCAATTTTTAATTTCAGGTTTCCAGCATCTTGGTTTGCCCTTAGTTGTATTGGTATAGAACAATTACTGAAGGGTTGGATATTTTATTTCAGTTGTTTATTCTAGTTTGCCATCTTACACTGAAAGCTTTTTCTTGTGTTTTTTATGTACAGTGATGGCAGCAGCCTCCATTGCCAATATTGTGAAAAGCTCCTTGGGACCAGTTGGTCTGGATAAAATGTTGGTGGATGATATTGGCGTAAGTAGAGTTCATTACATTGTTGATCAGCAAAGGGATGAAACAGGGAAGGGGAGAAGTTAGCCGGTTGGGAGGGATGAATTCAGGCAGGCCAAGTGGTGGTGTGTCGATGCAGTTGGGCCAGGTGGGAGAGAGTTGGGCAGGAGGCAACACTTTTGGCAGCCAGAATCAAGTGTGAGGGGAATTGTGTTTGGTCCACTTGTTAAACATTCTGGGTTCCTATTGATGCAGTCTTGTCATGTTGTTTGAAATATTAAAATATTTAGAAAGTAATCATTCAGATTTGACCATGGTTTGTTAGTCACAATGAGGATGTGGTTTGGGATTCCACTTAGTACAGTGTTTGGAAAAGGGAAATATGACAGAACAGTAAAGTACAGTGCAGACCCTTTGGCCCAGATATTGTGCCAGGATCAACTTAATCCTTCCTTCCCATGTTCCTCCATTTTTCTTTCATCCTTGTGACTATGCAAGAGTCTCTAAAATGACTGCAATATATCTGCCTCTACCAGCACTTATGACAGTGCTTTTCATGCACCCACCGCACTCTGTTTTAAAAAAAAAGCTTGGACATTCTCTTGATACTTCTCTCCAGTCACCTTAAAATTGTACCCTTTTTTAGCTATTTACACCCTGGGGAAAGGCACTCTTATGAATGTCTGCCTTGTGGAATTCCGAAAGCATAAATATCTAGATATTGGCTCTGTGCAGCAAAATGAATCAGCACAGAAATTTTAGGTGAATGTGCTTTCAACAATTCACTCACTTTCTGTTCTGATTATGGATTAACAATTGAAGTGTAAGCGGCTTCTCTCTTTACATAAGCTGCCTGTGCTAATGAGCAAACGAGGTTCTTTTTAAATGTTACTACTGATGTCATAAAGCAGTACAAAGCTGAATTAAACATTCTCTTCTGACTGCATTATCCATATCCCTCTGCTTCCTGTATATTCATGTGTCTGTCTAAACCATCTAATGCCAATGTTGTATCTGCTTCCACCACTCCCTCTGGTAGTTTATTCCAGGCACCCACCACTCTGTAAAAAGCAGCTTGGCCCACAGGCCTCCTTTAAGCTCCTTTAAAAACATACTGACTGTGCACCCAATCTATGCCTCTCATAACCTGAAAAAAATCTTTCACCAGGTTTCCTCTCAGTCTGACACTCCAGAGAGAACAGTCCAGGGTTGTCCAAATTCTCGTTACTCTCTAATCCAGACAGCATCCTGGTAAACCTCCTCTGCTCCCCTTCTAAAGCCTCAATATCCGTCCTGTAATGAGCTGACCAGAATACTCCCGAGTTTGAGGTAACTAAGATTTTATGTGGCTACAACTTTTCTGATTCTTATACAAAATGACCTGACCAATGAAGGCAAGCATGCCATATGCCTTCTTTACATGTGTGACTACTTCCAGGGGTCTATGGTTTTGGACCCCAAAATCCCTCTAGAGCAGGGGTTCCCAATCTTCTTTATGCCAGTAAACCCCTTCATTAATCAACGGATTCATGGACCCCAGATTGGGAGCCTCTGCCCTAGATCACTTCTATTAAGGGAATTGCCATTTGGCTCCCTTACATTAAACCTCTTAAAGTGCAGCACCCATACGCTTGATCAGATAATATTCCAGCTGTCATTTCTCCCACCCATATTAATTTTTTATTTAGAGCTTTGGCATAGTAACAGGCCCTTCCAGCCCATTGTACCTGTGTAACAAATTAACCCACTTACCCATACATCTCACTAATTGTCTTTTGACAGCTCTCCACACTGTCCACGACTCCACCAATCTGTGTCATCAGCAAATTTGCTAACTCATCCATCTACGTTTTCGTCCAAATCATTTATATAACAAATAACCATCACCAATTTCTATGGAATCATGGGCCTTCAGCTAGAATGACACCTTTCCATCACTATCCTTGTGTTCTTTGGGCAAGCCAGTCTTGTGGGTAAATCCAAACTGCTAATTTATCATTGTTGAAGACCTGAGACAGAAGAGGCTACAGATGTTTGAAATTGTCAAAGACTTTCTATCATTACATGATGATATAGTCACTGAAGCATTAAGTATAGCGGTAGTTGGCACTGATAGACATAATCCAAAGGGGAGAAAATTGTACTTTGTGGAAGTGTGTGAATTGTAGGCTAAAATGTGTTCAATGCTATTTTCAGTAGCAGCACTGTATGTAAGTAGTGATTTGGGGCTAAGAGAAAAATATTGTGTTAAGGTTTCAATGAAAGTGTGATCTTAAATGATCTGGGAGAATGAAATAAATCCCAGTGTTCGGAATTCTTCCAAATGGTACATTCTTTGTATCTTCTACAGGATGTCACTATCACTAATGATGGGGCTACAATTCTCAAACTGCTTGAAGTAGAGCATCCAGCTGCCAAGGTATTATGTGAATTAGCAGAGCTTCAAGACAACGAAGTAGGAGATGGTACAACATCGGTGGTGAGTACATTTTTATCAGAATTCAAATTAACAATTCAATAATGTTATAGTAAATGTTTATTGATTCTCTGCAATATTTTGATTGATTTGTTTATTTTACCACAAATATAAGGGTGGTTTGTATGTACGGTAAGTTCCAAGATTCAGGATTCTAACTAATCGGAGTCAAACTAATCTGTTGTCCGTATGCAGTCTGTATGTTGATAGCAGTGAAATAGTTATTGAATAAGTTTACATGTGAATGCTAACTTGGTTAGTTTTAATCTAAAATGGGGTTTAAGCAACAAATATGATGCCTTTTACTCAGGATCAGGGGTGATAAGCTTGCTGACTATGGGTCTGAGTGCCTAAAATCAGTGGTGGGAAAGTTGTTGGGGAATGGGATTGCTTTATAGGTGGAAGGATGGGGATTAATTGAAGGCAGCGTGGCTTTGTTTTGGGGAAATCGTGTCTAATCATTTTCATTTCATTTTAAAATCTTTATTAATTATTGAAGATTAACAAAAAAGATAGATTAAGTCAATATGTCCTTATATACAATAAGGAATTAAATTAGCAAGTAACTGATTAACAAAGCTAATCAATATATCAATAGTAATAAGAGAAAATAAAATGTTAAGAATATTTCTGATCATTTTGATTATTTGAAAAAGGCAACAAAATGTGTTCCTATGTAGTTGATAAGGTGTACATGAGCTTCAGTAAGGTATCCCATGGGAGATTGGTCCAAATGGCTTGTGGTATCCAGTGCAAGTTTTAGATTAGATTCAAAATTGGTTTGGAAGTTAGAGAAAATGATGGAGAGTTGTTTGTGATCAGAGAGTTTAACCAGTGGAGTACCACAGGGGTGTATGTGGAACCCTTGGTTTTGCCAAATCTAGTTAGTTTGTTTATAATTTCAAGACACGTATGGAAAAGGATAAAACTGGCCCATGGGTTAACATTCTAAACTGAGGAAAGACCGATTCTGATGGCACCAGAAACTATCTGGCAGGTGTGGGTTGGGATAGATTGTTTTGTAGCAATGGAATGCTTGTAAGTGGGAGATCTTCAGAAGTGAAATATTGAGAGTACAAAGTTTGTATGATCCTGTTAGAATAACTGGCAAGGCTGCCTGGTTTAGGGAACATTGGTTTTTGGGTGGCAGCAAGGAACAAATGGAGGGCGAGAGGACGATGAGATATTTGAGAACACTTTACCACCATGTCTACTTATGACACCACTTTCAGGAAATTGTGTACTTGTTGAACAGAGGGACCTGGGAATACAATGCAACTCATGGCTGGTGAAAGTCCTCCCCTCCTTTGTCTTGCCAAAATGCAGAACCTCACACCTCTCCAAATTCAACTTCATTTGCCATTCTTCGGCCTTCTTACCCAGCTGATAACGATCCTTCTGTAAATCCTAATAGCCATCTTCATAGTCAACAGCACTGTTTTTTCACTGTCACCTACAAGCTTATTAAGCACACCCTATATTCTCATCCAGATCGTTAATATAGATAATAAATACCACTGGACTAGCACTGAGTACTGGTAAGCACCAAAAAGCAATCTTCCACCATCATCCTCTGCTTCCTACCATCAGGCTGATTCTGTACCCTGTTAGCAATGATTCACTCAGTAGGCTACAATGGAAAGTGAACCCTATTCTGGAACCTTATCAAAGGCCTTACTGAAGTCCATGTAGACCTTCTCTACTGTCCTTCCCTCCTCAACCTTGGTTACTTGAAAATATCCAATCAAGTTCATGAGATATGATCTTCAAAGCACAAAGCTCTAATGAAGCCCTGTATTTCCAAATGCTAATATAATTTTCCCACCAGAATCCCTTCTAGTAACTTACCTAGTTAGATTTATTAGTCTACACTTAATCAGATTTTTCTTTGCTACCCTTTTTAAATAAAGGCACAACACTAACCACCCTCCAGTCCTTCTGGCACTCCACCCATGAATAAAATTGGTGCAAATGTCTCAAGTGGGGCTTCTGCAGTTTCTTCCATAGCATCCCACAGTGTCCTTAGGTACACTGGCCTTTGAGATTAATCAACTTCCTTAAGCTTTAAGGCATCCAGCAGTTCCTCTGCTACAATATAGACTATTTCCAAGCCCTCCCCATTTGGAAGTCTTCACGTCCTTCTCTGCTGTAAAAACGGGGAAATGGCTTGTTGAGGATCTCACTCCTCACAAAAATGTCCTGCTCGATCTTTGAGGGGCCCTTTCCTTTCTAAGATCTATATTATTTGTGTGTCAAAGATGCTGCCTGCATATAACTACCATTTTTCTCTCTTTTGAGAACTAGATCAAGCAAAAATTATGGGCAGCAAGTGTTACTTATGACTTCTTGTATTGTCTTTAATGCAGGTTATTATTGCTGCAGAGCTTTTGAAGGGTGCAGATGAATTGGTCAAACAGAAAATTCATCCAACATCAATCATTGGTGGTTATCGCCTTGCTTGCAAGTAAGTTCTGGCTGAAAAATTAATTTAAAAATTCACTCAGGTAAAGACAGTACAATTTCCTGTTTACAGTATGCAGTATTGATTCGAACAAGTTATTGTTCATGCAAAAGATTCCTTGTACAAATACAGAAGTTGATGTTTGCCTAATGCAAGTAAGTGGGCAAGTGGCATTTAAGCAAGCTTTGAGTTTATTAAATCCATTTTTAATTAGAAATATTGACAATGTTAATAATACAGGACAACTAAAGGCTGAAAACATGAGGTAACCAGAAGTGAACCCGGGAAGTAGAAAGAGAAATTCACAACAATTATTTGATATAATACACATTATATCTTTATAATAATCTTGTAAACAGACTTAACCTAGTAACACCTTTTAAATAAACTTTTTGGTTGGCAAATTCATGCCATTTACAGTCTTTTGTGCTTGCCCTTTCCCAGTGTTATAGTCCCTTTGGTCTAATTCATCCATATTGATCAAAGTGCCTAACTGAATTTTTTGCACCTGCCAGTGTTCCTTTGAATTACTCCTATCCACGCCACTTCCCAAGAGTCTTTAAAAGTTGTAATTATATATGATCCATCACCCTTGTATATGATCTGTTCCCCTTAAAATCTTGCCCTTATAGTTTTAAGCCTATATACCCTCTAGCTTTAGACATTTATATGTGGAGTAAAAAGACTAGACCTTATCTGTGCCCTTAATGATCTTATAAATGTCTATAAGTTGACCCTTCAGCCTCCTTCCATCCATGGAAACAGGCAGCCTATTCAATATCTCCTTGTAAATTTGATTATTCAGTACCAGTAACGTCCTTGTGAATCTTTTTTGCACCATCTAGCTTAATCACATATTATATATATCCTATAAAGTGGACAGAACTGCACAAAATAGCTCAGGTATGATCTCAGCAGCATCTTGTGCAGCTATGTCATAACATTGCAATTCAATGCCCTGCCTAATCAGGCAAGTCTGTTGCCGATTTTATGGAAGCTCTACTTATACTGAATTGCCAGGATACAGTGCTCCCAAGGGCATTGTGTATATCCTGCCCTGGTTTAACTTTCCAAACTGGATTATTTTGTACATGTATAAGTTAAATTCCAGCAGCTCACTTTCCCAGTTATGTGTAAAATTGTTCCCATGAAGCTGTTGTGTTTAGTTGTTTTGTCCTTTCTATAAATTGTTAGGGCTGACCCTCAACGATCTCTTCCATCAGTCTAAATATGTATTTCATCATTGATCTGATGTTAGACATTTCACAGTATTTCAAACACAGAAGTTGATCAGTACTATTAATGTTTCCTCATAAGCCTCATGCACTTAGAACAAATCATCACATGCAGTTTGTTTTTTTTTATTAGTGTAGTCATGATTTTAAAGTTTAAGTATACCTGAATTTTAATTTAGAAACTTGCATCGCTGAATAACATCTACTTGTTAAAATGAAATGAACATTTCAAAAACCCACATCGTTTGGCTGGCTTGACATGCATTGTCTTGCTAGTTATTATTTGTGGGGAGAAAAATATTGCCATTCATAACATTGTGCTGAATTTATTTCTGCATGACATTATGTGGCTGTACATAGATCTAAGCAATCTGGATGACAACGTGTTAACTACAGAGGACACCAAGATTTGGGGTGTAATGGACAACAAGGAAGACTATCAGAACTTGCAGCAGAATCTGGACCAGCTGAAAAGTGGCAGGTGGAATTTAATGCAGACAAGTGTGAGGTGTTGCAATTCGTAAGGACCAACTAGCATAGGTCTTATACAGTGGGCGGTAGGGTGCTGTGGAGTGCAGTAAAACAAAGGAATCTGGATATGCAGGTCCATAATTCATTGAAAGTGGCATCACAGGTAGAGAAGGTTGTTAGGAAAGCTTGGCCTTCATAAATCAAAGAATTGAGTACAGAAGATGGGGTGTTATGTTGAAGTTGCATAAGACATTGGTGAGGCCTAATTTAGAGTATTGTCTACAGTTTTGGTCACATACCTACAGAAAGCTGAAACTGCAAAGAAAATGTATAAGGATGTTGCCAGGTCTGAGCTATAAGGAAAGATTGAATAAGGACTCTATTTCTTGGAATGTAGAAGATTGCGAGGAGATTTAATGACGTACAAAATTATAAGGGGTATTGATAGGGCAAATCCAAGCAGACTTTCTGCTGAGGTTGGGTGGGATAGAGTGAAAGGTGAAAAGTTTAAGGGGAACATGTAGGAAAACTTCTTCACTCTGCTATGAGCGTGGAATGAGCTGCCAGCACAAGTGCTGCATGTGAACTCAATTTTGACATTTTGGTTAAGAAAAATTTAGATGTGTACATGGATAGAAGGGGTCTTGAGGGCTATGGTCCCAGTGCAGGTTAAAGGGAGCTGGTAGCTTAAATGGTTCAGCATGTATGAGATGGGTTAAAGGACCTGTTTTTGTGCTGTACTTTTCTATGACTATGACTAAATGATACTTCATGGCCTATATTGCCCATTCTGTTGCTCCTTTTAATACTCAATTAGACTCCCTCTGTCCCTTACAAAGATTCAGCTATTTACAGTTGTAAACATCTTCCATATGTTTTCATCAAACTTTTAGCATCCCTTGTTATTCAGGATTTTCTAATCTTACTATAGCTGCATTCCTCCCTGGTCTTTCTCCCTATTAAAAGTTGCCCCCAATCTACTTTCTCCAGATCCTGTCATATGTTATTGAAACGACCATCTCCTAATTTAGGACCCAAACTACCTTGAAACTTAAGCCATTGAGTCACACAGAAGGGAAGCAGGCTCTTTGCCCCAACTAGTCCATGTTGACCATGATTTCCATCTAAGCAACCCTATCTATTTCCCTCTAAGATCATCCCTGAGTTTCTTATGCTTCAAAGTATAAAGTCCCAATCTTCTCCACATCTCTCCGTAGCATAACAAGAAATTGGGTGCTAAGTTAAAGGACAGGACTTGAGATTTGTGATCTCAGGATTGTTCTTTGGTCTGGTCCTCTGCTTGAGATTCTAAATTGGAGAATGACCAATTTTGGTGATAGCAGGAAGAATCTGGTACGTGTGGATTGCAACAGGTTGCTTTCTGGCAAAGGTGTACATGGTAAGTGGGAGGCTTTCAAAGGTGAAATCTTGAGAGTACAGAGTTTGTATGTCCCTGTCAGATTAAGAAGCAAAGACAGCAGGTTTAGGGAACCTTGATTTTCAAGAGGTACTGAGGCCCTGGTTAAGGATAAAGGAGGAGCTGCATAACTGGTACAGGCAGGTAGGAATAAATGCAGCGCTTGAGAAGTTTAAGAAATGCTAGAGAACACTTGAAAAATAAATCAGGAGGGCTTAAAGGCATGAGGTTGCTCTATCACACAAGGTGAAGAAAAATCCTAAGGGATTCTACAGATATGTTAAGAGCAAATGGATTGAAAAGGACAAAATTTGTCTCTCAAAGATCAGAATGGTAATCTGAGTGGAGCTAAAAGAGATGGGGGAGATTTTAAATGGGTGTTTTGCATTTGTATTTATTGTGAGGCGGACACAGAATCTAATGAAGTGAGGCATGGACCGTAGACAGGTTATAGAAGAGGAGGTGCTTGCTTACTTGAGGCAAATTCGGATAAATCCAGGGCCTGACAAGGTGTTCCCTTGAACTTGTATGGGGGCTAGTTCAGAAGCTGCAGGGCCTTAGTTGAGATAAAGTAATTTAAAACGTCATTAAGCACTGGTGAAGTGCCAGAGGATCCGTGGATAGCTAATGTTGCTCTGTTGTTTACAAATGTATTAAGAGTTAGTTGGGAAATTAGGCTGGTGAACCTAACATCAGCAGTAGGTAAATTACTTGAAATTACTTCAGGGGTCTGGATATATAAGTACAGTAGAATCTGGTTAATTGGGACACATCAGGATTGGTATATTATGGCCTAATTAAATGGCTGCCCTAATTAGCTAAAGTTTTATGGAACACACACAAAATGCTGGTGGAATGCAGCAGGCCAGACAGCATCTATAGGAAGAAGTATAGACGACGTTTCGGATCGAGACCCTTCGTCAGGACTAACTACTGTTAGTGTATTTACATTTCATGTAGAACAAATTTAAGTATTACAAATACTATAAAACCATTAGTTTCTAATAGTTGTCGACAAAGGAATTCATCCAGTGTATTCTGCCATGTAAATGACGTCAGTTCCTGCAGCATAGACAGATGAGATTTACAGTAAGATCCAACAGCCAGAAATGTGATTCTGCAATGCTCAGTGGAGAGCGAAGAGTATGGTGGGGTACAAAAGTCGTCATGGTCATCCATTACAGCCAAGGAAGACCTTAGTTGTGACAACTATTCATACCTCTGGACCAGGACTTCTGAGGTCCAGAGAGTGGAACTGCCCCAGTGAAATGGCTTTTCCACTTTTTCAAAACTCTCCCGCACAGGTTTTCCTGGAATTGTCGAATACAACTGACTGCCTTCTTACAATGCTTTTGATTTTTATTCTCAAAATTTTCATTGTAACATTCAAGATGGTTGTCAATATTTTCAAATTCTTCATAGTTCCTAACTTGTTAAAGTAGTGAAATTGTTTCATTTTCACTCCGAGCCTAAATGCTTGCTGCAGTGAGCAAAACTATTCTGAATTGTCTTGCTGCTTAGTTCTCACTTTTTGAACACAAATACATGCAGTTATTTAAAAATTGTTTTCTCTAAGCATAGAGTAGCATCTAACAGCATACAACTGAAGTGATAGCTGCAGGTTAGAATTCAACATTTGAGAGAAATTTTGAGAGATAGATGGGATAGGTATGGAGGATCACGGTCTGGGTGAAAGTCAATTGGACTATGCAGATAATCATCCAGCAAGGGCCAGATGGGCAGAAGGTTATGTTTCTGTGCAATGGTATTCTGTGACTATTTCTCAGTCTCTTGAGCTCCAGCAACATCTTCATAAATCTCCTCCGCTCTTTCTAGTTTAATGGCATCTTTCCTATAGCAGGACTAAAACTGAACACAGTATTCCAAATGTGGCCATACCAATGTCTTAGACAACTCCTAGACTCTGCTGTGACTGATGCCAAAATCTGCTTTTACCACCTAGTCTACCTGTGATGCTGTTCTTAGGGAATCATGTACTTGTATTCCTATGTCTGTCTGTACTAATGCACTCCCAAGGATCCTGCTGTTGATTGAAAGTCCTACCTGTATTTGTCTTCCCTAAACTTAGGAATTATGATCATTATTTCTGAAGTGCCTACTGACATTTCCACCTACTTGGCTTCATTTCCTAGATTAAAACCCAGTAGAGCCCAGCCCCTTCTAGTAGGATTATCTGTTTTCACTGAAAATTCAAAGAATATTTATTATTATTAAGTGTATATACTATGTACAACTTTGAGAGTTGTCTCCTTAAAGGTAGCCACAAAACAAGGAAACCTAGTAGAACCCATTTTAAAAAAAACTCGAAACACCAGTGTGCAGGATGAAAAAAACAAATTGTGCAAACACAAAAGTTCAGTGAAGGTTGATGAGATTAGTCTCAGGGATGGCAGATTTACCATATGAGGATAGATTGAGTAGATTCATAGTCATATAGCATGGAAGTAAGACTTTGGGCCCACCATATCTACACGTGTCCATTATTAATCCCATCTTCCAGCAGTTGGCTTATGCCTTGACAATTAAGATGCTCATCCAGACACTTCTTAAATGTTGCCAGTGAAACTTTTCCACTACTGTCAAGCACTGTATTTCAGAATCTCACCATTCTGGATGAAAGAGATCTCAGGGAATCAGTCAAAATTCTTAGAGCCAAATGGGTTGGGTGCAAAGAGGGTGTTTCAGCTCCTCAAGAAATCTAGAGGCAAAGACACAATCTCAAATTAAGGGTAAAATTATAATTTCACATAGATTGGTGAACCTCTGGGTGTTTCTATTTAGGAGAGCTATGGAAGCTCAGTCATTCTGTCTTGAAAGAAAAATGCTTACACAACAGAAATTAAAAGGGAAACATTTGTTATCTGGTTGCTTCTGGTGTGTAGATAACCACCTTTCCTTAATTCCATATTTTACTGTCTTCTCTTTCCAGATTTCATCTTCACCCCCTTTGTCACTTACTCCCATCATCTCTTAGCTTTTTGCATCATTCCCACTCTCTTCCCTCCCTCATCCCCTTCACTTGGTATCCACATATCACCTTCTAACTCTTGCTCCACCCCTTATCCTCAACTTTCTAATGTTAGCTATCTCTCCTCATTCTTTCAAGTCCAGATGAAGGATTTGACCCAACACATTGACTATTCATCTCACTGCATATATGCTGCTTCACATGCTGTGTTCCACTCGCTCTTTTGTGTGTTGCACAAGATGCGGGCCCTCAACTGGAAATGCCAGCATACCCTTTTTTATCTGCAGAGATGTTGCTTCACCCGAGTTCTGGCATTTATTCATTGAAGTTAGAGTGGGGCTGCTTTAATCTTTCTAATGATGTATTCTGATGTCAATATTAGATAAATAAACTGCTGTTCAATGTAGGTGTGCAGTTTGAGCAAGGAAGTTTTTTCTCCCCTCCTGATCCTGAAGCTTCAGTGTGCTAACAGTTTAATGACTAGCTACTTCCTTTTGGCTGCTGTCCTGCGGATCTAATATATTTTTGAGCTACTGCTGGTGATGGTTCTGAGGATTGTACCAATGAAATATAGCTTATATGGATCTTCTTTTCAGATGCATTCCTGGTGGAATATGTAAGGAAGAATTTTCATTGTTTCCTTGGCCAATATTGCATGGAACCAACTTCATATTTATGCTCACTCAGAAACCTGGTATATAGTCAAAAGTATATACTTTTAATTAATACAAGAGCTAAAGAATAGGGGTTAAAATTTCATCTTCAGTTCTCAATCTCGGGTGGGGAAGAAAGAGCCTTTGAGGCTCATGCCCTTAGTGTGTGCAGAGACAGATAAAACCAGGTCAGAAAGTGGAGGGATTGGGAGAAAGGTATATAGATGTCAGGGCCAGAATGAACAGGCAGGGGCAAAGTAATGAACAGAATGGGTTGAAATGTCTGTATTATGGGTATAAATCAGTATGTAAAACTGTGATATTTTGGCCATAACAGACTTGGTTGAGAGAGGTACAGGACTGGCTGCTTAATGTTCCAGGTTTCAGTACTTTAGGAAAAAATAGGGAAGGAGGTGAAGAAGCAGGGTGGTAGTGGAGGTGACTTGCACTATTACCCAGGGACAATGCGACAGTTTTACTCAGGAGAATGTAATGGACTGAGTCAAAATATCATTTGAGCTCAAAATAAGAAAGGTGCAATTACTCTGACTGAATTATACTATGGACACCCACACTTCTCCCTTAACCATTGGAACATTGAGATACAGGCATGCACACAGATCAGGGTAACTCCCAACTTCTCTAATATAGACAGGGTATATTTAGGCAGAGACTCCATAACTTCGAAGATGATATATATCAGGGTAAGTATGGATCTTGTGGAGAATATTAAATTGGAGCAGGGAAGATTCTGACAGAATTGGGCAGGAAGTAGGAGGAGTTAAGTTGAAATCAGCTGTTTTCAGCAAGTCTGCATTTGACGTGTGATTTAAAGACCAGCTGCATAGGGTAGATAAAATCGTGGCACAGTAGCATTATAAGTGTATGTCTGTGCACTTGTCACAGTAGTATTACACTGTAATTTACTTTGAGACCAATAAAGTATCTGTCTACAGGACAATAATGTTCCAGTAAGAAGGGATGACAGGATGAGGGAACCTTGTATGTTAAGAGAAGTGGTGAATTTAGTCAAGAAGAAAGAAAAAGAAGCTAAATCCCTAAAGAAGTCAGAAAAGAACTAAAAAAGGAAAGCTGGGATGGACCATGAAAAGTCCTTGGCAAGTAGGATTAAAGAGAATTCCAAGGAATTCTATACATACATAAAGAATAGGAGGGGGATAACTCTGTAAAGGGTAGGACCATTCAAGGATAAAGCAGGGAGCATGTGCCTGGATGCAGGTTAGGTCCTGAATGAATACGTTGCATCAGTATTTATCGAGGAGCAGGACATGAAGGGAGATCAATGTAGATCATACTAATTTACTAGGTCATTTCTTAATAAAGGGGGAGGAAGGATTGGATCTGGTAGGATTGGTTTGAGGGCAAGAAATAAAATTGCTGTAGTGTTGGCCAAGATCTTTGTGTCCTCTTCCAACCACAAACAACCCAGAGGACTAGTGAGTACCTAATGTTATTCCATTATTCAAGAAATAACTTGGGGGTAATTCATTAGCTTGCTTAGGAACAGTAAACGTGGCTTTGTGTGGGACAAGCATTTTTACCAACTTGAATGAGATTTTGGAAGAGGTGAATGTGGTGGATGAGCGTAAAGCTGTGGATATTGTCTGCATAGATTTTAATAAGGGGTTTGACAAGGTCCCTCATGAGAACTTATCCAGAAGATGAAAATGTGAACTGTGGCTTGCCCAAAAAAGGCAGAAGGTAGTGGTCATTGGAACTTATTCTTGCAGGATATCTATGATTGTGATCAACGGTGTTGTTGCACAGGCATTGGTATTGAGGTATCTGCTTTTTGTTGACAAGTATAAGCCACCTGGGTGCTAGCAAGGATGGGTGGGCAAGTAACTACAGATGATGCAAAGAGTGGTAGTGTTATGGATAGTGTAGAAGACTGCCAATAAAAACAGTGGGATATAGATCAGATGCTGATATGAGTAGAGGCATGGCAGATGGTGTTTCACTTGGTCAAATGTAAGTGTTATATTTCAGAAAATTAAATATAAAGTGACAGTACACTATTACTGTAAAGACCTTTGCTGTTGCTATGGGGAGGGTTCTTGTGAGATCCAAGTCTATAACTTCCTGAAAGTGGCTCCACAGGTTCATAGGGTGGTAAGGAAGGTATATGGCATGCTTGCCTTTATTAGTTGAGGAACTGAGTTCAAGAATTGGGAAGTTATATTGCAACTTCATAAAATTCTAGTTATGTATGCATCTGCAGTATTGGATTAAATTCAGGTTGCCCTTGTAGGAAGGATATGGAGGCTTTGAAGCAATGTAAAAGAGTGATTTGAGGGCATGTGCCAAAAGGAGAGGTTGTACAAACTTGGGTTGTTTTCTCTGGAGTGGCAAAGACTGAGATGGGATCTGGCAGGTTTATAAGATTATGAGGGGCATTGATAGACAGTCAGTATCATATCTAATGCCAGAGGGCATGCATTTAAGCTGAGTGGGGCTAAGTTCAAAGGAGTGGTGTAGGGCAGGTTTTTTACACAGAAGTGGCTGTCTGGGGTGGTGGAGGCTCATATGGTTCATTAAATTTATTATCAAAGAATGTATAATTTATACATCCTTGAAATCCACTTGCTCACAGATAGCCACAAAGTGAGAAACCTGAAATAATCCAATTAAAGAAAAAAAATTTAAAAAGGCTTAACACTTCATGTGCAAGAGAATTGTTTAAAAATGCAAATCATGTGAACAATTGAATCCAAACCAGAAACTGAGTTTTCATATCCGAACCCCGGAACAGCCTGGAGTCGGCCCAAAGCCTTGCGTAGTACGTAGTAGTGGGCATGGAGTAAAGCAGCCGTGGCCATCTTCATTGCCTCAATACCGTGGAGATTACCATCGCAGAAAACAAGTGAAATCAGCTTGTTCAAGAGGTTCATAGGTAAACATGAATGTACAGAAAATGGAAGAATACAGATAATGTGAAGGTGGGGGGATAAGTTTGGTTGGGTATTTGATTACTAATTTGTCACAACATTGAAGAGCCTGTTCCTGTGCTGCTAAGTTCTTTGTGTTCTTGTGATGGTAATGTCTGCATTGCAGTCTGGCTGACAAACTCCAGTGGGAGTTTAGAGCAACTGAGGGTTACACCCAGTTCAACTTGAGATGAAACAGAGAATATAACATAAAACATAATTGATTAACATGTACCATAACATATTATTGGTGTTTTGTGAATAAAATTGAGACTTAACATTTATTTTATTTTTTTATAGGGAGGCTGTCCGTTATATTCAGGAAAATTTGACCATTAATACAGATGAGCTGGGCAGAGAGTGTCTTGTCAATGCTGCTAAAACATCAATGTCATCGAAGATAATTGGCGTGTATCTTTCCATTAAGAGTAGCTGGTGTGCCTTGTGTGAAGTTTTATTCCCAATTTTATTTCTGATGTTACCATTCTTGCTGAGCAAAATTATTCACTTGTGGCATATGTGCAATTTACTGTAGTGGTCATTTAAAAGTGTCCGTCTATAATAGGTTTTCATGAGGTTGAGCAGCCTGACTACATCAGGCAAGGCTGTTGTAGTTTTGAACTAAACATTCTCTTTCTTCAGATGCATAATGGCCTGCTCTATACTTCATTTTCTGTTTCGTATGTTACCTGTTTACAGAACTTGTACTTTTTAAATTTTCATTTATTATTTCTGCTGTTGTCTTCAAAGAAACAAATAGTTGAATTTAATAGATGACTTTAAAACAATGAATAATTGAAATACAAGTTTCAAAATTAACACTTTTGTTTTACAGTACACTTTGCCACATAGCCCTGTTTATAATTCATCTATCAAGAGAGTTAGAAGTATCTCTTCTTGAAACTTCATTTTGACTAATTTCTTCTACAATTTGGCTTGTGTTGCTAATTAACCAATAATTATTCTCTGTTAAATCTCAATGCATCTTTACTTTATTTGCAAGTACAATTTTGGTCCAACAGTTTGCAGCTTACTTTGTGTGTGTGTGTGTGTTAGAAATGCTGTAGTGATTTAGCGCATACATAAAATGTGTTATATCTTACTTGGCTCTGATATTTAATATACTTCACCATTGATATAAATCTTGAGTTTTTAGATGCCCAATTTTGTGTATTCCTGGATAAGCCTTAACCAGACATGCAGTGATGCAGACTTCTTTGCCAACATGGTGGTAGATGCTGTTCATGCTGTAAAATTCACTGATGCCAAAGGACAGGCCCGATATCCGATCAAAGCTGTTAATGTGCTAAAGGCACATGGACGTAGTCAAAGAGAGAGTATTTTGGTGAATGGATATGCACTTAATGCTACAGTTGGTTCACAAGGTAGTACTCCAGATGTTTTGATTATCTGTCATTAATTTTAAAACAGTATTCTATGTCACCCTAGTGTTTTCACCTGAATGTTCCACCTTTTTTCAAATATTACTGTTGTGTTTTCTGATTTTTGCCAATCTAACATTTCTTGAATTAAGTAACATTTTTATGGCATTCCAAGTGTGACTGCTGCTGGATGTTGGCAACAAAGTTCAATCCAGCATTAGCTTCTCTTCACCTGTTCATGGAATATATCCAAAAAGTAGATCAATAGATATTGAGTTATTAGGGAATCAAAACATTGTTTAGTGGAGAAAAGTGATGTATTATGTCATTGAATGATGGAGCAGGGATGAGAAGCCTACCCCTGCTTGTAGGTTTTCTGTTACTTGGTTAAGGCTGCTTAATAATGGAGGCTAGGAATTGAAATGTCATCTGTGTACATCGTAACTATTTTTATCTCTATCTGAGGGTCTTTACAAGATCTAATTTTTATTTACTGATCACTTTGAAAAGTAATGTTCTTTTCCTAAAGTGCAAAATTGCTCTTCTATTAAATCTGAAGATGTTCAGCATTCTGCTGTTTTACTTTGTACATACATATTTTGAAATGTATTTTTTATTAATTTTTGTTTGTTTTGATCTGTCTGAAGGTACTTGCTGTAGGGTGTTGATACACTCTCAAGGTATAGTTTCCAGAGAAACCTTTAGCTGTGTTGTGCTAACTGGGAAGAGTTAATTAGGGAAGATAAAGGGGAATAGTGCCGTACCTAAGTTGGTGATGCTGACCATTCTGTAACTGAGGTTTCCTACAGCCTACTCCTACAAAGGCTTGTCTATTGTTTTGGATGAATTAAGATTAATTGAAGCCTTCCTATGTGTAGGAATGACCAAACGAATTGTCAATGCTAAGATTGCATGCTTGGACTTCAGTCTGCAAAAGACAAAAATGAAGCTGGGCGTTCAAATTGTCATCTCTGACCCTGAAAAACTGGACCAAATCCGACAGAGGTATGACTGGAGATGGACATCCATTGATATTAATGAATTTTGAATGTTTAAACCTCTAAAATTAATAAGTTGTAATTTTATCCAGAAGATTATACAAAGAATTGGAGAAATATTATTTTCTTCAATATTAGGCTGGAGCTAGGGAGAGTACTTTGGGAGTAGATATTTAGTAGTCCACATCAGACATGGACGTCATTTAAAGGCCAGCTGGTCAAGTTTGAGACCACATGCTGCTGAGGAAGAAAGACAATGGAAAAGGTTGTGGACCTGAAGTAGTAGATGTTGCAAACTTAGTCAAAACGAAGCATGTGTGCTCATGTGCCTGTCTTTTAAACCTCATCGTGTCTGTTTCTGCTACCACCCCTGGCAACATGTTTCAAGCATCCAGTGTTCTGTTTAAAAGAAGAACAACTTGCCCCTCTCAACTTAGTATTTGACGGGCTAGATAGTCTTTTTACTGGGTAGAAATATCATGTCTCTCATAATTCTGTAATTCGCTATCAGGTCTCCCCTCAGTCTGGCGCTCAAATGAAAACAACCCAAGTTTGTCAAACTCTCTTCGTAGCAGATCAGTTGGAAATATGGATGGAGAAATGACAAGTGGAATTTAATGTAGGCAGAGAGGCATTATACTTTAGAGAATCAAATGTGAGGAGAAAGTATACAGTACCTGGCAAGACCTTCAACAGCATTTGTATATGGAGGAATCTTGGGGTGCGTTTTGCATTTTGACATACAATGTGGGTATTAATAGTTCTGTATTTTACCTACAGAGAGTCTGATATCACAAAAGAACGAATCCAGAAAATCTTGGCCACAGGTGCCAATGTCATTCTGACCACTGGTGGCATAGATGATATGTGTCTAAAATATTTTGTGGACGTTGGGGCTATGGCAGTGCGCCGATGTCTGAAGAGAGATTTAAAGAGAATTGCCAAAGCAAGTGGAGGTAAGAGCATTGAATCTAGTTTAACATTCTGAAAGCTGGAAAAACTCAATGAGTCCTGCAGCCTATGTGGAGTGAAACAAACAGAGCGAACTGGACACTCATATGGATTGAAAGGTGGAGGAGAGATAGTATTAAAGAAAAGGTGAAAGCCAACACATTACTGAAATTCACTCAGAATATACCAATTGCCATGAAAAATATCTAATTGTTCATTTCTTGACGCATACAAAGGTTATAGAAAATGGTGATGGGATCATTTTCTTCGAAAGCACCCCATCCCTCATGACATGGGGATTGCCTAGATCTGATCTCGCCTTTGTACTCCTTTTCGAGAGAGTCGTTCTGCTATAGAGTAAATATTGGAAACAGTTTAAATATTGGCATACATTTATCTATCCAAGACAGAACCAGGCCCCTCAGCCCACTATATCCATGCTGAGCATCATGTACCTAGCCATACTGATCCCGTCACTTAGCATTTGACCTGTAGGCCTCTGCCAAGGTGTTCCAGGTGCTTATCTTGTTAACTGTTTTCTGAGAATCTGTTTCCTCCAACTCCTTAGGTAGTGTGTCCCAGATTTCAGCAATCTGCCAAGTAAAAATCTATCTCCTCTAGACCTTTTGCCTTAAATCTTCTGCCCTCTCATTTTGGAAATCTTTAGTAAAGAGTGAAGTTTCTCATTCTCCATCTGTGCCCCTCATAAGTTTGCATGCTTCAGTGAGACCCTAGTTCCCCCCCCCCCCCCGCCCTCTTCAAAAATAAATTAACTCGGTCTATCTTGTTTCTCGTAGCTGAAATGCTCCATCGTACTCATGATTCTCCTGTTACCCACTCCAGTGGAATCATCATCCTGCAGTGTGACATTCAGAATCTGTGACCTGCTTAGAGCAGTGAAGATTTACATGATACGGTGTTCTGCATCACCCTTATAACAGGAATAATTCGTTTCTCCTGCTGTGTTCTTAATGATGCTGCATATTGTCACATTGATTAAATGAAAAGACAATCTCCAATTACTCTTTTTGTTTGTAGCTACAATGTGTTCAACGCTGACAAACCTGGAAGGAGAGGAGACATTTGAAGCTTCCATGTTGGGCCAGGCTGAAGAAGTGGTTCAAGAAAGAATATGTGATGATGAACTAATTCTTATTAAGAAGTAAGTGACTAGTTGGAAAGAATCTAGATTTTATTTTCTTATTTGAGTAAATGAGGGATTTTATATACAGTTGATCCTCCTTATCTGCGAGTGATTGGTTCCGGGATCCCTTGTGGAGACCAAAAAACGCGGATGCTGAAGTCCCTTATTCAACCTGCCTCAATGCGGTGGATCTTAGGACCCAGCAGAACCACTGTCCCAGTGTGGTGGATCTTGGGACCGGGCGGCAGAGCTCTGAATCTGCAGTGTTTCTGTTCATGAAAGTAATCACGATTGAAAATAAAGTGGAAATAGTAAAGCGATCGGAAAGAAGTGAAATGCCATCGGTCATTGTAAAAACGTTAGGCCACGTCGATCAACGATCAGAACAATTTTAAAGGATAAAGTGTGAAAGGCCCTGCCCCAATGAAAGCTACAATTATTACCAAGCAATGCAGTGGTTTAATTATTGGCTTTGGGGGGGGGGGGGGTTGAGTTTTTGATCTTCCACATCAACCTGGCATGGATGGAGAGCGCATTCGGAAGTGGTCTGTCACTGGATGGAACTCGGGAACTTCTGTTCCCGAGCACAGCGCTGAAACAAATGTTCTTAAGTGTTTTATATGCATAGGAAGGTAAAATATATACTATATACTAAGACAAACGTTTGACTGACTGAAGCTAAATAATACCGGATGTACCTGTTCCAACTTAGTAAGAGAACTTCCAATTTTTTTTTATCCTGATCCATGATAACCCACGCACATCCTCCCATATACTTTAAATCATCTCTAGATTACTTATAATACCTAATACAATGTAAATGCTATGTAAAATAGTTATACTGCATTGTTTAGGTGACAAGAAAAAAAAAGTGTACGTGCTCGAACAAGTACTGGAAGAGCAGTTCTGGGTTTCCTCGATTCGCGGTTGGTTGAATTCGGGGATGCGGAACTGGCGGACTGTAATCAGTTTGCTTTGGATATTGCTTGCATGAAACTCGGTGCAGTCTCTAGATCACTGTACAATTACCATCAGATGGCCTTATTCCTGTATTCAATGTTCACTCATAATAAAGCCCAAATGCCATCCTAATTGCTTTCTGACCTACACACTAGCTTACAATGACCCCTGTACAACATTCTCACAGCAGCTAAAAAATTGTGCTTTTCTGTTTTGAGAAATTGATAACTTTGCATTTTCTCAAGTTGTATTGCGTCTGCCATGTTAAAATAAATAGAAACAGGGAGCATGTTGTCTGAAGCATAAAATGAAGCAGAATTAGGCCATTCAGCCCATCAGTTTGCTCTGCTGTTCGATCATGGCTGATATATTTCCCCTATCAAACCTATTCTGCTTTTCTCCCTGTAACCTTTGAAGTTCTTACTAATCAAGAAACTGTCAATCTCTGCCTTAAGTATACCCAATGACTTGGCCTCCATGGCAATCTTGGGCAATGAATTCCAAAGAGATTCACCACCCTCTAGCTAAAGAAATTCCTCATTTCTGTTCTACAGCGACATCCTTTATTCTGAGGTTGTGCCCTGTGGTCCTAGACTGTCCCACTGTTGGAAACGTCCTCTCCATGTCCAACCAGGCTTTTCAATGTTTCAGTGTTACCCCCACATTCTTCTAAATTCCAGTGAGTACAGGCCCAGTCATTAAATGCTGCTTATGTAAGATGGTGCAGAATTTGGCCACTCAGCTCATCGAACTTGCTCCATCATTCCATCATGGCTGATTAATTTTCCCTCTCAACCACATTCTCCTGCCTTCTCCCAGCAACCTTTCACGCCCTGACTAATCAAAATCTTATCAACCTTCACCTTAAGAAACACCTGATGACTTGGTCTCCACAGTTGCCTGTGGCAACAAATTCCACAGATTCACCACCCTCTGGCTAAATGTCACGTTAACCTTTTCGTTCCCGGGATCATTCCAGATCCTTTCTCAGATATGGAGCACAGAATGGTTCACCATATTCCAAGTGAGGTCTGACCATTGCCTTATAAAGCCTCATCATTACACTCTTGCCTTTATATCCAAGTCCTCTGGAAAGTAATGCTGGCATTGCATTTGACTTCCTTACTACCGACTCAACCTGCAAGCTGACCATTAGGGACTCCCAAGCACTTTGGATTTCTGAATTTGTTCCCCATTTAGAAAATAGTCTACACCTTTATTCCTTCTACTAAAGTGCATGACCATACACTTCCTTGCACTGTATTTCATCTGCCATTTCTTTGTCTATTCTCCTAATCTGTCCAAATCCTTTATGCTTCCTCAACACTACCTGCCCCCCCCCACCAAAATCATCTCAGAAGCTTCACACCATCCATGAAAAAAGCAGTTTTAATTGAAAGCCAAACCATCTCACTCCTTCTGTCAAAGGCACATCAAAGCTACAGGAAAAACCTCTCCAAGAACTCTGGTAGCTTTGGGAGACCATGACATCTTCCACCTCGGAGCACTAGGCATTGTTGATTCCTTCTTGATTCATGAGTTACCTAACTCTGAAAGAAATTGTGATTCCTCACCATTGGGTCCAGGTAGTGGAGTATCTTAACCAGTTTCGCCTAGGCCTGACCGTGTCCCATTCTGATTTCCTCAATATCCAGCAATATAGAATCCCCATTTCAATTATTGAATCAAATATTCATCACCTCCTACATATCCCTTACTCAGAATCAGTTAAGAAGAAAACTGCAGGCAGTGTTCCATTAATGTTGTACCAAGGTACGTTCTTTGACCATTGCTCTTAGTTTAAGTGCTTTATAGTCATAGAGGTTATTGTCCAGGTTATTCCAGTTAATTTTAATGTTTGTCTCTCATTTTGCTCTGCGATTATTTGGGACATTTTGTTCAGGAGCTCCCATTTATTTGCTGCCACACTTATATCAGTAGTGTGACCAGTTATACGCGTGGGATAAAGAAAATTCAGTCATGTGTAACTTGAGGCACTGCTGTTGTGTTAATAGTAATGACATGGTCTGGAACATACTCTGCTTTTGTACGTACTCAATAGAGTAAGTTGTTAAGGTAGCCAGCTTGCCATTTAGTCATAAATGTAGGACATAAAAGAACCATTCTGTACAATTTGCTGGCTGAGAAAACACCCGTGTGCCCTCCCATCTTCTATCACTGGGTATGTAGACTGGCAGCATTCCAGCATTTCCTTATTTTGTGAATTGGTTGCCAGGAAATAGAAATAAAACTTCTCTGGGAGGTCAACTGTGGTGAGTGGAGTGCTCCAGGGATCAGTGATTGGGCCCCAACCACTTGGATGAGGGAACTAAATGTCTGATAGTAACAACACAAAGCCAAGGGTGGGGATCTGAGTGTTAAACCATGCAATCTGGTTTAGTTGGGTGAGTGGGATAAATATAAAGTTATCCACTTACATTGCCATGGAGTTGTACAACCCAGAAACAGCCCTTCACACCACCTCCATGCTACCCACCCACCGCACTCTTCCACATGTTGATCAACGGTAGGTCTATGGCAGGGGTGGGCAAACTTTTTGACTTGTGGGCCTCAAAGGGTTCTAAAATTTGACGGGGGGCGGACCAGGAGCAGATGGACGGAGTGTTTTGGTAATACTCCTCATAAGAGATAAAATATCATGGGATATGTAGAAAACATGTGCTTTAATTTCAATTGAAAATGAACAAATGCATTAGAACAAAATATCTGTCTTTGAAGTCCCATGGTATTTAGCTATTTATTGAAATGACTTTTAAAACACTGAAAATTAAATGAATAAAATACAGCTTTTTTTAATAGTAACAGTTATTATTTTAAATTCTGTTATCCTTCAAGATATTATTATCATCATCACTCTCCTCCTGACTGTCTTTATTTCAAAAACGGTAGGAGATGCAGGTCTACTTGTCCTGCTCCTTCTTATTCAATTGTCCCCTGTGCCAAAACTCAACAACGACCAGCACAAAGACAGAACAGTGATAGCGCCGCCAGTATGCGGAGCGCGTTGTTTGATCTGGAGCGCATTTTTTTATTTTGAGAACGTACGTGCACCTGCGCACTACTCATGTCCATCACTTAACAGAAATGACATGTAACATGTAAGGCTTATTGAAAAAAATATTTTCAAATGCATTTTTTACATAACACAACGAAGAAACTTATTTTTAATTTCAGTGGGAACAGTGTTGTTGGTCTCCCTTTTTAGCCAGCACATCAAAGTCTGGATTTAGTTTTGTTGTGGCGATTCTCAGGATGGATCTGAGGTGTTGGTCAGTTAACTTGGATCTGTGGCTGGCTTTGTTGATGTTCATGACGCTAAACGCCTGTTCACACAAATAGGTCGAGCCGAACAAAGAGTAAAGCGCAAATGTGGAGTAATATGCTGCACCTCAACAAAGGTCAATGTGTAGCGGTGTGCTACATGCAGCGCTAAAATTACGACACGGAGTCGGTAACTGCAGTCGAAGAAAAAAACTTTATTCGAAATCCCCAGCCTCACTTTTAAGCCTCCCTCAACCTGCCCCCCGTGGCGCAGAGGCTCCAAAGCTCTGTGCTCGCAAATCCCCGCAGGATATCTTCCTTAGCCGGAACGCTGGCTAATTGTGAGCCGGTTCGGATGTGCCAGGAAATGGGTCGCCACAAATGTATATAGAGTGCGTCATCTATTGGGAAAACGCCAGAATTGCGGGGGGGAAACGTTAACAAGGTTTATTAATATAATTTCATCAAGTTCTGCGGGCCGGATTAAAAAGCTTAACGGGCCGTAGTTTGCCCATGCCTGGTCTATGGCCTTCAGTATATTGTTTATTCAAGAACGGTTCAGATGCTTCTTAAATCTTGTAGGAGAGTCTACCTCCACTACCTCTTGAGGCAGCATGTTCCAGAATTCAATATTTTTCCTCTAAGTTGCTCTCTAAACCTCCCCCCAGATACCGGTGGTTGGGGGGGGGGGGGTGTGATTCGAACACCCTCAAGCTATGGAGGATCAAGCAAAAGTCCTTGCCCAGAGAGTGGTGAACCTACATAATTCTCTGCTGGGAAAAACATGAAGACCATGCTGTTAAATTTATGACTGAGGGATTAAAATATGTGGAGCAAACAGAGGAATGGTAGCTGTGGATTACCTGTGGTGTCAAGTCTTGAGGACTTGTGCTTGTGTTTCCGTATTCCTGGGCCAAGGCCTGTTGATCTACATTTGGGGCCTTGCACCATAGTGTTTTTTAAATATAAATTTCTCATTGTATTTAGTTCATCTCATTATCCCCCTCCAGCTCTACAATTGTGTCCCTTCATGTTATCTTTGTGACTAATTTTTAGAAGTCTAGTTGTTAATGTTTGTAAGTTCTTGCCCTCTGTCCTACCTGAAATGTACAGTTTCTCTTTTCATTTATTTATCTGCCCCGTTCTCTCCTTACATTTTATCGTGTTGGGTTTGATAATTCCTCCTATGAAGTCATTAATGCATAGCATCTACGCCTGTATTAAGTTCTAAAATGCATGTTAGGAGTTGTGACTTGCATCTTGTTACAAGCTTAAAGAGCATTGAATATAATTTTGTTAAGCGGTCTGCCAAATTGATTGGGCTTTTTATTTTGTTTTCAAGCACAAAGAGTCGTACTTCCGCTTCCATTATATTGCGTGGAGCAAATGATTTCATGTGTGATGAGATGGAGCGCTCCCTCCATGATGCCCTCTGTGTGGTGAAGAGAGTCCTTGAGTCCAAGTCAATAGTTCCAGGAGGTGGTGCAGTGGAAGCTGCATTGTCCATTTATTTGGAGAACTATGCAACTAGTTTGGTATGGGTTTTAATTTGCACATTTCCATAAAAAAATCAAAATGCAGGCTTTTCTAGTTTTCTTTCCTACTGGCTATATAACTGCTGTGTACCCTTTTGATCCCATTCAAATAGTACTTACAGATGTGCAGTGAATTAATTGTCACTGATGTATTAATTGACTGAAAGTTAGAATATTGTTTTCATTTTAGGGATCACGCGAGCAACTTGCAATTGCTGAATTTGCTCGGGCTTTGTTGGTCATTCCAAAGACTCTGGCAGTAAATGCAGCTCAAGATTCAACGGATTTAGTAGCCAAATTGCGTGCATTCCACAATGAAGCTCAGGTAAATCCTGAGCGCAAGAAATTGAAATGGTAAGTACAGTTTTCTGCTTCAGGTAGTATGTGTCATTACTTGTATTTATAAACCACTGAAAGATTCATGGCCTATTTATTTTTACATTTTGTATAGGGGCTCATTTTATCCACCCAAAGTTGTATGTTTCCAATATTACATGGTATTAGAAATTATCAGACTTTGCATTTGCATTTGCATTTCTTTATCCTGGTGCTTTATCCTGTTAACTTTCTTTTGGTGGTGGGGTTTCAAGAATGAGGCAGCTCTTTTGCATCAAACAGTTCTTCAATGCATTGAATGCCAGAACTAAAAATTCAGAAGACTGTGGAGAAGGGATAGAAACGTACTGAAGAATGGGTAGTCTTCAAGGAGCTTAATAAGTATAGGATCCTGATCCACTGTATGGGGATCAAGGCTTGAGTTAAGCGGATAGATGACCAGATTCTGTTACATATTATTACTAATGAAGGTTCATTCTTTGCTAAAAAGATTTTATTGGTTAAGATATGTAGGGGCATTTCAGACTAAACCCTAGTTCCAAGCAGAGTATCTCAATTGAAAGAGGTGGTAGTACCTGAACAAAGTATAAGCTTTGTCTGGAGAACTTGAAAATCACTCAAATTCCAAAGCATTAAGGTTGACTTCTGTTGATCTTCAGTGTGACTGATTAATGTGACAGGACAGTACAGGAGCAAGCCTGTAATGTTTTGCCAAGCCAATTAAACACCTAATACCTGCACAAGGTCCATATCTCTCCATTCTCTAAAAAGGCATGTGCTTATGTAAGGGCCTCTTGAAAACCTCTGTTATATCTGCTTCTATCATCACCCCTGGCAGACACCCATCCTCTATAAAAACAAAATTTTGCCCCACACATTTGAATTTTAGTCTTAAATGCATGCCCTCTAGTATTAGAAATTTCAGTCCTGGATAAAGGATATGGCTCTTAAGAACTTCTAACAGACCTCCCCCTCAGACTCTGCTACTCCAGAGAAAACAACCTGAGTATGTCCAACTTGCAGGGTTCCTCCAGTGCTTTGCATGTTTCTCCTTATAACACATGCAGGAGCATCCTGGTAAACCTTTTGATTGTCCCTATATCCTTCCTATAAAGGGGTGACCAGAATTGATAGCAATACTCCAGATGCAGCCTACTAGATTCTTATAAAGCTACAACATTATTTCCTGACTCTTGAATTTGGTGACTTGACCAATAAATACAAGCATATACAAGCCTTCTTTATTACCGGATCAGCATGTGCAGCTATGGACTTGGACCCCAAGATCTCTCTATGTGCCATTGCTGTTAAGGATCTAGCCATTTACAGTTGATTTCCCAAAGTGTACCACCTCAATTACCCACATTAAGCTTCCATTAGTTTGTTTGGGATCAACAGTTAGATTGAGTGGGATAATTATTGATGCACTTGGCACTTTTTCTCAACTCCTAAATAAATTAGCAGTGCTGGCCAGAAGAATCTTAGTGGAAAGAGATTTTGTTCAGAAGTGAACTGCCATCATTAGACCTGGCTCTGTTGAATAATGAGCGAGGCGGACTGGGCATCTGGATCTTGAGAAAATGGAGCAATCACAGGGAATACAGAGAAGGTGAATCCACAGGACAGTGAAACACTCTGCCCATTCTGTCAGTATATTACGATGTCAGTCAGCAGAAATTTAGTGTAAACTTGGACGCAGTAAGAAAATAGCAAGGGTGGTGGTCGAGGCAGATGCATTAGAGACATTAAAGGAACTCTTAGTCACATAGATGATAGAAAATTGGAGGGAAGGGTTAGCTGGATTTGGGAGTAGGTCCGCTCAACATCATGGGCTAAAGAGCCTTACCACACTGAATGGTTCTATGTTGCAAGGAGAAATAGAATGAAAAGTAGGTGGAGGTGAAGACATTCTAAAATTATCCAAAAATTCATATGATTGAGGAATGAAGCAATTTGGCAGTAATTAATTACATTGTTAAGGGTTTTTTAAGATCTTTGCAAATAAAACAAAGTGAGGTGTCCTGGAAAACACTATTGAATTCCAAAACCTGAACACCCCAGCCTGCTAAGAACACTTTACACAATTACATCATCACGTCAGACCAGCCTTTAAAGTGAAACCCCAACACGATGTCAATGGTTGTGAATTACGTGCATTTCCACCAATTACATTACCCTACACTTATGTGAAGTGATAAGTTCATTTCTGTTTAGTTCAGGCAGGGAATAGAGGGCAAGTTCCTATTGGGATTATTTGGCACAGAAGCGTTTAATGGAGAGACAAGCTAACAACTGTTTGAACATTATTATTAAACTGGTGTGGCTTTGGTTTTGATTTATAACGGGTTTTTATTCATCTTTGCTGGGTGAATTAGCATTAGCAAAGGAAGCATGTTCATTGCCTGAAATAGCAGAGGAGCTTTCCTCTTGCAGGTGATTTTTAAGAATGAAGAAGTTGAGAGGTGAATCAAAGGAAAAATGCTGAAATTTGTGAATGATTATTTTGGTTCTATTAGGCAATTCAGGTACTTGGTACCACAGTCATGCTCCAAAGAGGGTTTCTTGGTCTGATTGGCAAGTTTCATTTTTAAATCCTTATTTGAAAAATATCTTGTCTCTTACATAGGATTGGCCTTGATTTAGTGAATGGTAAACCAAGAGACAACAAGCAAGCTGGAGTATTTGAACCAACTCTGGTGAAAACTAAGAGTTTGAAGTTTGCAACAGAAGCTGCTATTACCATCCTTCGCATTGATGATCTTATCAAACTTTATCCAGAAGAGAAGCAGGACAAAGGAAAGAGTTACCATGATGCAGTTCAGAGTGGAGAACTGGAGGGTTAAAGCAACAATAGATGTAACCACAGTATTAGTCATAAACAATTTGTACTTTAGTATGTTAGTTAGCAAAATGCAACGTAAAATATTCCTTTATCTATTGTTCATGTTACTGTGGCGCATATAGTGAATATTCCGTTCCATCTATTGTGTCAAAGGAATAAGGTCAAAATCCCCATCTGTCTAGTCAGTTCCAGACTCTGGTGACTGGCAGGAGGAGTGTCGCAGCTTCTCTGAGCTGTTGAAAACTGTCTTCAATAAAAGTTTGAAGTGAAAGGATAGAAAGTGCTTTTTGTTTTATCTGTCAAGTTTGTTGAAACAGTTTCATCTTTAAGTTTCCTGGCCATCACATCAATCCACCCTTGATTTTAAATTGTGCTTTAGAATCATTACTTAAACTTCAAAGTTAGAAAAACTTGTATCTACATTATGTATAAAATAATCAAAAATTACTTGGGTTATGAATTAAAGGGTATGTATTCAAAGTATTCTTGAGATTATGTTATCATTAAACCAATTAGTAGGCACACTTGTATAAGTTGGAATAATTAATGATCGCCTTTAAACAGGTAAAAAGGTGTAAATTATGCTGGGGCTAACACCAGCTTCTGAGACTTGGATGAATCAAGCATATTAATGTATTTTAGCTGTTTCTTTATGAAAATGATCAGCTAAATCAGTTATATCTTCAGACTCATCAACTATTTAAGTACAGAACTCCTTGCCTATAACTGCATATGTCCCCCACCCTTTCCTTCCAAAGGATTTTGAAGAATCTTGTGCATGGTGACCATTTCTGTTGTTACAAGTCTTCAGCTGTGTCATTGCTTACTCTTTCTAAGGCTGCAGCAACATTTTTGATTGCTTGTATTCCATGCAAAACCATAAAATTGGCACAAAATGATATCCTGAAATGTCTCGTTGACCGTAGATTTGTAAGTGGTGTATGTCTGATAGCAGGAAAATGTACACTTAAATAACAAGATCCTAACCAATTACATTGAAGAGAGGTGTGGGCTCCATTTCTGCATATATTGTTCCATGAACTTAGACCTTTATTACTGACGAGCTCTGTTGAATTGTTATATTTTTCTGATCGTCAATAGAAATGAATCATTACCCTATTTAAGATAATAGAGTGTAATTACATGAACTATGCCCGATTGGAACAGTACCTTCCCAACTCAAGCAAAAGTAGGTTTTGTATTAACACATGAATAGGGTCAGCTATGATATTTCCTAAGTTATGGTGATCCACTTTAAGATGATATGTGGGGCTATGATCACTATATTTATGTCTCCCTTGAGAATAATGAATCAGGCATTATGTCTACATCATTGCTGGAAAGAGGAGCAGACCTTTGTTCTGGAGCTGCAGCAATGCTGAACATTGGTGAATATTCTGAAATGTGCCGTAGATATTGCCATGTCCAACTGCTAGAGACACTAACAGCATCAGCAAATTCATGTGATACTCGCAAGAATACATTGAGTCATTTGGACTGGCACATCAGGAGTAGGGACAAGTGGCAAAAATATTACAAATATTAGAGTAAACTCAATGTCTAGTAGTAGTCGACTTACTTGAAGTCTTCTGGTTGGTTAATGATTGCTCACTAGCCCAGTAGTGTGGGCACTGTGACCAAGAGGTTACCAGCACATTAACCACAGCGCTTACTGTCCTAGATACATACCACTTTAGCTGGCTTACAGTGGCAGGCATGTATCCACTTACACTGCGGAATTAGTAATCAACAACACTTGATAAGGACCTTCCTACTGAGCTCCCAGTGGCTTGTTAAATGGTTTCTTAATCAGGACCCATTCACCAGGAATCAGGGTGAGTCCTCCTCCTCTTGGGTTACAACAGATCACCAGAAACCTGTTGGGAAGCAGACTACAGTTGGGTTAATTTCACGCAATGTTTACTGTCTTGTCATAATGTCTCCATCAGCCTCTCTGAGATCGAGGGCTCGTGTTTCCACCTTGAATGGACTTAGTTTTCTTGCTTGATGTTGCTCTGATGCTACATAAGACCATAGGAAAAATTGTGGGCCATGGTACTGTGGCGGCTCTTTTCCTAGCGTATGCGAACCGACTCACAATTAGATAGCCTACGGGGGTTTGCGAGCACAGAGCTTTGGAGCCTCTTCGCCATGGGGGGCCGGTTGACAGAGGCTTAAAAGTGAGGCTGAAGTTTTCGAATAAAGTTTTTCCTTCGACTGCAGTTACCGACTCCGTGTCGTAATTTTAGCGCTGTTTGTAGCACACCGCTACAATACACCTTTTTAATGTTACTTAACAATTGTTAGCTCATTCATATGTTTGACTTGTCCTGATGACTTTGGGTGATGTGGACAATGAAAAGACCATTCAATGTTCATCAGACAAGCACTCCCTGTGAAATGTGTTCTTTGGTTAGAGTTGATGTGACATGGCGATTCCCATCTCGGAATACTGTCCTTGATTGGAGTTTTTGCTGTGTGTGGCAGTGGCATTCCTTGCCGGAATAACTTCCACCAATCTTGTAAAACTTAGCCACTATTGCCAGTACTTATGAGTATCTCTTGACACTTTGGTAAATGATCTAATCCCCACTTGTAGATGCAAAAATGAACCAAGTAGGGCAGGAGCACTTAATTGTAGATTTTTCACTGTTCCAGGGTTTGTTTTCTGGTATGCCATGCATCTTTCAAAAGCTTGTCAAGCTTGTGCCTGAACTTTGGATTTCACCATCAATGGGAGAATCAGTTGATCATCTTTTGCACTCCAATATGTGCTGAAGTGTATATTTGCTGTGCCAGATAAGAAAGCAATATACAGCAAGAAAAAGTTCGTGAGCCTTTTGGAATTGCATGGTTTTCTGCATTAATTATTCATTAAATGTAGTCTGATCTTCACAATAATAGACAAGCACTATCTATCTAAACTAATAAAGTGTGCTTTCCGTATCTTTATTGAACACATTGTTTAATCACTCTCAATCCAGGCTAGAAAACGCATGTGAACCTTGTACTTATTAAGTACAAGGAGAACTTTCACTGGCAGCAATAACCTCCACCAAACATTTCCTGTAGCTGCTGATCAGACTTGCACAACAGTGAGGAGGAATTTTACACCATTCCTCCATACAAAACTACTTGAATTCATCAATATTTCTGGGATATTTTGCATTAACAGTCCTCTTTAGGTCATTCAACTGTTAAGGTCTATCTCTGACAACAATGAATATAGAATTGAGACAGGTTTTTTATAAACAAACATTTATTTAAACTCTGCTCAATAAAAATGAAAAGTAAACAAATGACTAACTTAACCAGAAGTTAACTGCTATACGGCAACTCAAACCATTCTTAAAGCAATAAATGCGAACACAGTTCTAAAATGGTAAATGCAAAAGTCCAAATGATTTATACAGTTAATTAGGAGAGACTTTCCTGAAGTAACGAATTCCTCGACGACGTGGCGTTACCGCTGATCCCAGCCAAAATATGCCTTGCCCAAAACACTCACGATGAAGGAAATAAAAACGGCTTAAAGGAACTGACCTTTTTCTTGGCGAATAACACTGCCCCAACCCTTTCTACTCTTACAAGGCAGGAGTTATCTCAGATGCAGGTTACTATTTCCTGAACGAAGATCCAATAAGGTTGATCCTGTATTAAATCGCCGATGACACCAACTTTACTCGATCCTTCACGTTTCCGTACTTCAGTAAAATCTTCACTCTCCAATACTTAGACTTTAAAATTGAATCAAAGATACATCAAACATAACTGGCAGTGATTTTAAAAATTGCCAGCACACGATTATGTACCTTACAGTAGAAATTAAAACTCCACTTTAAAATGAAACTGCGTCATGAAACCAAATATGCAGCATAACGGAGTAACTGACGAATTAAACGACGAACTAACCTGTGTCACAGCAGGGCTTTCCCGTTTTATATCTCTTGGAACAGGCCATCACATGACCTTACACAGGCAGGAAAATTACATCATGTGACCTCACACTGGCGGGAAATTACATCACCCCACCATCACAAGACCATTACATCATGCTCACCAGATACTCAATTACATCATGGTCATAAGACAGTCACAAGATACCCACAGGGTATGTAACACCACAGCATCTCAATTGGGTTAAGGTCTGGACTTTGACTTGGCCATTCCAAAATACAAATTTTCTTCTTTTTAAACCTTTTGGTTGTTGATTTGTTTGTCTTTCAAATCATTGTCTTGTTGCATCGTTCAACTTCTGTTAAGCTTCAGGTGACAGACTGTTACCCTCTCCTGTGAAATGTCTTGATACAATTTTGAATTTATTGTTCCCTCAACAATCGCAAGCTGTCAAGGGCCTAAATCAGTAAAGCAGACCCAAACCACTATGCTCCTTCCACCTTGCTTCACAGTTCAGATTCAGATTCAGTTTATTGTCATTTAGAAACCACAAATGCAAAGCAGTTAAAAAATGAGACAACGTTCCTCCAGAATGATATCACAAAAGCATATGACAAAACAGACTACACCAGAAAATCCACATAACGTTTGGCAATCCCCAATCCAGAGTCCAGAGAGGCTGCTGCGTATTAATATCATGCTACTGTCTTAGTACATTCCCCAGAAAGGAGCTCCAAATCCACCAGACAAACAAGACCAAAAACTAAAGTTACAAGACCTGCACAAAACCACATAGTTACAACAGTGCAAACAATAGCATAATTGATAGAAAACAGACTATGAGCACATTAAAAATAGTCCAAAGATGTTAAAGGACTACGTTCAAAAGAAATCACCACATAGTTTCCACAAGTCCCCAGGGTCCTGACAGACTCGCCATCCCATGCCAGCGGCAGAAGGGAATACCCCCGCTATGGACTTCCACGGCGCTGCCCGACTCAGCCTCGCAGACGCAGCACACAATGAAAGCCCTGTCGAACCCAGCCTCGCAGACGCAGCACACACCAAAAGCAACCTGACCACAATGGACTCCGAGTCCGTCGAACCTCCGAGCCGACGACCATCTCCCTCCGGCACAGTTTTTCTCCGAGCACCATCCTCTGTCGAACGCATCAAGACCATTGGCCAAAGGCCATCGGCAATGTGACCCCAAGGACTGGGGGCCTGTTCTTCCCAGCAGAGTCCCGGACCTCACAGCTGCAGCAGCAACAAAGAAGGTCTTCCTGGAGATTTCCCGATGTTCCTCCGTGCTCCCACATCCATTTTCAATCGATTATGATTGCGCACAGCACCCCGCTTCACAAATAGCAGATAATCAGCTCCGGAGTGGCTGCTGCAAGCTGCGTCGTGCTGCCATCTTGGAAAATGTGATACAGTTTTGGTGTTGATGTGCAGTGTCCTTTTTCCTCCAAATATTTTCTGCCGAAAAAATTCAACTTTTGTCTCATCTGTCCACAGAACATTGTCCAGAAGTGTTGTGGAACATCCAGGTGGTCTTTTGCAAACTTGAGACATGTAGCAATGTTTTGTTTAGGAGAGCAGTGGTTTCTTCTGTTGTGTCCTCCCATGAACACCATTCTTGTTCAGTGTTTTTTGTATAGTGGACCCATGAACAGAAACTTTAGCAAGTTCTAGAGATTTCTGCAGGTCTTTTACTGATACCCTTGGGCTCTTTTCCACCTCATTCAGCATTGCACGTTGTGCTTTTGGTCTGATCTTTGCAGGATGTCTACTCCTAGAGAGCACAGCAACAGTACTGAGTTTCCTCCATTTGTAGACAATTTCTCTTACTGTGGACTGATGAACGCAGTCTTTAGAAATACTTTTGTAGTCTTTTCCAGCTTCACTCCTCTCTACAATTCTTCTAAGGTCTGCTGAAAGTTGTTTTGATTGTGTCATGGTGCACATAAAGAGATCTTTCTTGAGATGGGCTGTGAATGTCAATAATCTGATTTTGTGTGTGTTTTTTATAGAACCTCTACAACCCACACCTCCAATCTCACCTCATTGATTGCAACACCTGACTCCAAATAGCTTTTGCAGAAGGCATTGCGTCAAAGGTTCAAATACTTTTTTGAAGCTAGACTGTGATCATTTGAATGGTGTACTCAATATTGATGAGAAGAAGTACAATGGTTTGTGCTTTAGTAGGTTAGGCATATTGTGTTTGTCTATTACTGTGACAGATGGAGATCAGACCACATTTTATGAGTGATTAATACAGAAAAGCAGATAACTGCAAAGGGTTCACAAATGTTTTCTTGCAACTGCAGTGTTACTATTGCCATATCTCCCTGCTCCATCAGTGTTCAATCTCCCACCACTCTCCATCCAGAACCATGTTCCTGGGGAGAGCATTAAGCTTGCATCTCTCAAATATCTTGTATGTTTGTCTGTGATGGAGTTAAACTTTGCTTCTATAATTCTGGTTGTCAGGTTCAACGTATATGTTCTTGGTATTTCTTTCTGTGCTGCCTTTTTTTGCGATTTCATGTGCAAATGTATTTCCTCAGCTTTCCGTTGTAGTCATTTTGGAGTGTAAGAAATCCTCTTTGTCTCCATAAGTTTCCAAAGTCAAGAAGAACTCCAAGGCATATCACGAGTCAGTATAGGTATTAGCTGATTTTCCTTCTGCCAACTTCAATCAAAGCTTTTGGTCTCACCTGTTACACAGATGTAGCAGGAGCCAGGTTTCCTGTTGCCAGCATTTCAGTTTTAGAATCAACTGGGCATCCAACCATTCAACTTCCTCTCTCAATCACTGAGGCGCTATCAGTGAACAGAATCAGATTTTGGCAGAGTAATAATGCGTTTGGTCTTCATATTATTAAGTTAATACTGCTATCATCTGTTTCTCATTAATATGCAGGGTAAATGGTCTACCTGCATCAGTGATTCTTAATGCAGGTGCAGTACAAAATATTGTGGCGGCTCATTTCCTAGCGTATGCGAACCGACTCACAATTAGATAGCCTACGGGGGTTTGCGAGCACAGAGCTTTGGAGCCTCTTCGCCATGGGGGGCCAGTTGACAGAGGCTTAAAAGTGAGGCTGAAGTTTTCGAATAAAGTTTTTCCTTCGACTGCAGTTACCGACTCCGTGTCGTAATTTTAGCGCTGTTTGTAGCACACCGCTACAATTGGTGACCCCGACGGTCCAAACGATTTTTGGACCAGAAATGACCGACGCCGCCTCTGTTCATGCGGTTTCGTTGACACTGCCGGGTTTCTGGACACAGCGCCCGGACCTATGGTTCCAGCAAGCCGAAGCCCAATTCCACGTTCGCCGGATCACCTCAGAAGACACCCGCTACTACTACGTGGTGGGCTCCCTCGACCAGGACACAGCTGCCCAGGTCGCGGAGTTCGTACAGTCGCCCCCGGCAGACGGCAAGTACACGGAATTCAAAGCCCTGCTCCTCAGGACTTTCGGACTCTCACGGCGCGAGCGGGCTGCCCGTTTACTGCACCTGGATGGCTTGGGCGACAGACCTCCATCGGCTTTAATGAACGAGATGCTGTCTCTGGCCGAGGGACACACAGGCCTCATGTTTGAGCAGGCATTCCTGGAGCAGCTGCCCGAGGACATACGCCTGCTGCTGTCCGACGCGGATTTCAGTGACCCCCGGAAGGTGGCAGCCCGGGCGGACTTGCTGTGGAACGCCAAAAAGGTGAGCGGGGCGTCCATCGCACAGATCACCCAGCCACGCTCCCGGCAGCAAACCAGTCCAGGCCCGGCCGCAGAGCCCACTAACCCCCGGCCCAATGACCACTGGTGCTTCTACCACCAGCGGTGGGGCGCAGAAGCCCGCCGTTGCCGCCCGCCCTGCAAGTTCCCGGGAAACGCCAGGGCCAGCCGCCGCTGATGTCTACGGCGGCTGGCCATCGGGATAGCCTCCTGTATGTGTGGGATAGAAGGTCGGGACGCCGCTTTTTGGTCGATACTGGGGCTGAGGTCAGCGTTTTACCTCCGACAAGTTACGACACTCGCAGCAGGGCACCGGGTCCCCCCCTGAGGGCCGTGAATGGCAGCACAGTAAGGACCTATGGCACCCGTCAGGTGCAGCTACAGTTCGGCTCCAGCCAGTTCACGTGGGACTTCACACTGGCCGCCGTAGCCCAACCGCTTCTGGGTGCGGATTTTTTGCGAGCTCACAGCCTGCTGGTTGACCTGCCCAGGAAGAGACTGGTACACGCCGAGACCTTTCAGACGTTCTCCCTGGGCGCGGCCCAGTTGCCAGCCCCTCACCTCGGCTCCATCACGCTGTCCGACAACGACTTCACCAGGGTCCTGGCGGAGTTCCCATCGGTTCTGGCACCGCAGTTCACAGCAGCCATGCCCAGGCACGGCGTACAGCACCACATCCCGACCCAGGGACCACCCCTCCATGCCCGTGCTCGGCGGCTTCCCCCGGACAAGCTCCGACTGGCGAAGGAGGAGTTCCAGAGAATGGAGGAATTGGGGATCATCCGGCGGTCCGACAGCCCCTGGGCTTCCCCCCTGCACATGGTGCCCAAAGCGACGGGGGGCTGGAGACCGTGCGGCGACTACCGCAGGCTGAACGAGGCTACCACACCGGACCGCTACCCTGTGCCGCACATTCAGGACTTTGCGGCAAACCTGCACGGCGCCCGGATCTTCTCCAAGGTCGACCTTGTCCGAGGGTACCATCAAATCCCGATGCATCCTGACGACGTCCCCAAGACGGCTCTCATCACCCCGTTTGGCCTCTTCGAGTTCCTCCGCATGCCGTTCGGCCTGAAGAATGCCGCACAGACGTTCCAGCGGTTAATGGACGCGGTGGGACGGGACCTGGACTTCGCGTTCATCTATTTGGATGACATCCTCATAGCCAGCGGCAGTCGTCAGGAGCATCTGTCCCACCTCCGTCAACTCTGCGCCCGACTGAGTGAGTACGGTCTTACAATTAACCCTGCCAAATGCCAGTTCGGACTTGATACCATTGCCTTCCTGGGCCACAGGATTACTAAAGACGGGGCAACCCCTCTGCCCGCTAAGGTAGATGCGGTCCGCCACTTCCCCCGACCCACCACGGTCAAAGGCCTTCAGGAATTCGTAGGTATGGTCAATTTCTACCGCCGCTTCCTCCCTTCAGCTGCCCGGATCATGCGCCCCCTGTTCGCCCTGATGTCGGGTCCGAGCAAGGACATTACCTGGGACGAGGAGTCCGCCGCCGCTTTCGTTCAAGCGAAGGAAGCTTTGGCGAACGCCGCAATGCTAGTACATCCCAGAATGGACGCCCCTACCGCCCTACAGTGGACGCATCAAACACGGCAGTCAGTGGGGTGCTGGAGCAACTCATCGCAGGTCGCTGGCAACCCCTGGCGTTTTTCAGCAAACACCTGCGGCCACCCGAGCTCAAGTACAGTGCTTTTGACCGGGAACTGTTGGCGCTCTACCTGGCAATCCGGCATTTCAGGTACTTCCTAGAAGGTCGGCCCTTCACCGCGTTCACGGACCACAAACCGCTTACCTTTGCGTTTACGAAAGCATCCGACCCCTGGTCATCCCGCCAGCAACGCCACCTGTCCTACATCTCTGAATACACAACGGATGTCCGGCACGTCTCGGGTAAGGACAATGTCGTGGCGGATGCGCTCTCTCGCCCTACCGTTCATGCCCTTTCCCAAGGGGTAGACTTTGAGGCACTGGCAGAGGTGCAGCAGGCGGATGAGGAGATTCCGAGTTACAGAACCGCAGTCTCCGGTTTGCAGCTCCAGGACCTCCCCGTGGGCCCAGGTGAGAGGACCCTACTCTGTGACGTCGCCACCGGCCAGCCCCGTCCCGTCGTCCCCGCAGCCTGGCGGCGACGTGTTTTCGACTCCATTCATAACTTGGCGCATCCCTCCATCCGGACAACTGTCCGGATGGTTTCCAGCAGGTTCGTTTGGCACGGACTCCGCAAACAGGTCAGTGAATGGGCCAGGACGTGCATGCACTGCCAGACGGCCAAGGTTCAGCGGCACACCAAAGCCCCACCGCAGCAGTTCCATCCCGCCCACCGGCGTTTCGACCACATTCATGTGGATATCGTGGGCCCTCTGCCAGTGTCGCGCGGAGCGCGTTACCTCCTGACTATCGTGGACCGGTTCACAAGATGGCCAGAGGCGGTCCCGCTCACCGACACCACCTCCGAATCTTGCGCCCGAGCCCTGATCGCCACCTGGATATCTCGCTTTGGTGTACCAGCCCACATTACCTCCGACAGAGGCGCCCAGTTCACCTCCAGCCTGTGGTCAGCTATGGCCAGCCTTTTGGGGACTCAGCTGCACCACATCACTGCCTACCACCCACAGTCGAACGGGCTAGTGGAGCGTTTCCACCGTCACCTGAAGTCGGCCCTCATGGCCCGCCTGCGAGGAGCCAACTGGGCGGACGAGCTTCCCTGGGTCCTTCTCGGCATCCGCACAGCGCCCAAGGACGACCTGCACGCCTCGTCGGCCGAGTTGGTATACGGCGCGCCCCTGGCCGTCCCCGGGGAGTTCCTACCAGCCCCGAGGGGGCAAGAGGAAGAACCCGCTGCAGTCCTGGGCAGACTTCGCGAGAAGCTCGGTAACCTGGCCCCCATACCCACTTCGCAGCCTGGGCGGCACCCGACCTGCGTACCCAAAGACCTACAGAACTGTAAGTTTGTGTTTGTACGAAGGGGCGGGCATCGGCCACCGCTGCAGCGGCCATACGAGGGGCCGTTTACGGTGCTCCGGAACAACGGGTCCACGTTCGTGCTGGACGTTGGGGGGAAGGAGGAGGTTTTCACGGTGGACCGCCTCAAGCCGGCCCATGTGGACCTGGCGCAACCGGCCGAGTTTCCGGCGCCTCGGCGCAGAGGCCGACCTCCCAAGCAGGTTCTGGCCCAGGCTGTGGACATTGGGGGGTGTATCGCCGGTTCTGGGGGGGGGTTATGTGGCGGCTCATTTCCTAGCGTATGCGAACCGACTCACAATTAGATAGCCTACGGGGGTTTGCGAGCACAGAGCTTTGGAGCCTCTTCGCCATGGGGGGCCAGTTGACAGAGGCTTAAAAGTGAGGCTGAAGTTTTCGAATAAAGTTTTTCCTTCGACTGCAGTTACCGACTCCGTGTCGTAATTTTAGCGCTGTTTGTAGCACACCGCTACAATATCACCTTTAAAGTTTGAACACTTTTCGTTGTTCTTCATTAAGATAAGCAATAGTTCATGGATCTGCCACTATAATGATTAACAATCAATATATCGACATTAACATCTCCACTCCTGTGTATCCTTGTTGGAGCAAGCAGTGACATTGCTATCAAATCGTCAAACAAGAGAAAATCTGCAAATGCTGGAAATCCAAGCAACACACACAGAATGCTGCAGGAACTCAGCAGGCCAGGCAGCATCTATGGAAAAGAGTACAGTCGACATTTCGGGCTGAAACCCTTTGGCAGGATTGGGGTAAAAAAGATGAGCAGTAGATTTAAAAGGTGGGGCAAGGGAGAGAGAAAGACAAGGTGATAGATGAAACCAGGAGGGGGAGGGAAGATGTAAAGAGATACAGGACTGGAGAAGGGGGGAGTCTGATAGAAGAGGACAGAAGTTTGTGGAAGAAAGAAAAGGGGGGAGGAGCACCAGAGGGAGGCAATGGGCAGGATAGGGTGAAAGAGGGAAAGGGGATGGTGAATGGTTAAGGTGGGGGCATTACCGACATCTCCCAATGGCCCCCCATTTTAGTTCCACTTCCCATTGCCTTTCCTCGACTGTCACGATGAGACAACACTCAGGTTAGAGGAGCAACACCTTATATTCTGTTTGAGTAGCTTCCAGCCTGATGGCATGAACATCAATTTCTCAAAATTCCGGTAATGCTCCTCCTCCATTCCCTTTTCACTCTCTCACCTTAACTCCTTGCCTGCTCATCACCTCCCCCGGTGCTCCTCTCCCCTTTTCTTCCTTCCATGGCCTTCTGTTCTCTCTGATCAGACTCCCCCTTCTCCAGCCCTGTGATTCTTTCACCAATCAACTTCCCAGCTCATCCCTCCCATTCCCTGTTTCACCTGACACGTTGTGTTTCTTTCTCCACTCTCCCAATTTTTAAATTCACTCCTCATCTTTAATTCTGGCAGGCTGGTGGCACAGTGACATCAGCGCCAGACTCCGGAGCGAAGGCTCCCGAGTTCGAATCCAAGTCGGGCCGCCCCAAGCAAACTTTCCATCCACGCCAGGTTGAGCATCGAGCTAGCCATTTGGCCTTGTTAAAAAAAAGAGGGGTCAAGTCAGGAACGTTCATACCATGATCCGGTTAATCCGAAATGAGACCAATCCTGACACCACGCACTAGACAAGAATGGCTGACAGTCTGGTGCAACATGCTAAAAAAAATCTTTTATTCTCCAGTCCTGCTGAAGGGTCTCAGTCCAAAACGTTGACTGTACTTTTTTCCATTGAAGCTCCCTGACCTGCTGAGTTCCTCCAGCATTTTGTGTGTGTGTAGCTGTCAATCTTATTGTTTCATCACTGTCATCTTCACTTGGGACCGCTGAAGAGACCATGCCATGTCCATCCTGTAATTCCTCAAAGTTCGGATGGTGGCGCTGTCTCCGAGGACTCTAATTCTCTGAAATCCCGCTGGTTTTCTCCAAGATTTTGGAGCATTTGGAGATTGTTCGCTGTGAGCTGTAATTCCACGGGTGGAGCTTCAGAAGTAGGTATTTCCCAGGGCAAAATGCCAGCACCACCATTACTATCAGGATCACCCTCTTGAAGTCACGACTGCACTTTCAGTTTGCTAATACTAGAATCAAACAGTCGGATCCAACAGTATCACACTTCCAAATTCGTCAGCACTCTTGTGCTGCCTGTTAAATTAACTGATGTTCACTTGCAGAGAGCCAGATTATATCAGTAATAGGCTCCTCCAGTATAGGGGCATCTTGAACATTATGGGCTTGTGACACAAACATGAGAGAATCTGCAGGAGCTGGAAATCCAAGCCACACACACAAAATGCTGGAGGAACTCAGTGGGTCAGGCAGCATCTGTGGAAAAGAGTAAACAGTCGAAGTTTCGGGTCGAGATCCTTCCTCAGGACACAAAGAGTCTTCCCGATGAAGGGTCTCGGCCCGAGACGTCGACTGTTGACTCTTTTCTACGCATGCATTACGGGCTCGTGCTGGCTACTTGTTTTTTTGCGGATTGCAGATTTTGACTGTCTGGGTCCTGCTGGGGTGGTGGGGGGGTGAAGGTGCCCACTAAATGGCTGAGAGAGTTCTGAAGCTAGTCTTTTTGAGTGGCCAGACACCACTGATGAAAGGGAATAGGAAGACAGTCCTGTAGTTGTTCCCTCAAAAATAAGCCTAGCGCTTTTGTACAGTTGGTGTGGGGGTGGGGGTTGGGTGTATGGTGTTGTGGACAACAGCCTAACAGCCACAAGCACGGCAACCAGGTCTCTATTACTGAGTATGGCTCTGCGGCTCAGAAAGGAAGTTGGAAAAAGAGAAGGGGAACATACGGAAGATTCTGTGGAGGTGAGTAAGACAACCGGATGGGATGTTGCCTCCCAGGTACCAGGATCAAGAAGGTATCAGATCAGATCCACAGCATTCTAAAGGGGGAGGGTGAGCAGCCCGAAGTTGTGGTACATATATTGGCACCAACAACAGAGGTACGAAAAGGGATGAGGTCCTGAAGAGAGCATATAGAGTTACGTAGAAAGCTGAAAAGCAGGACCTCAAGGACACCAACCTCTAGTGTAATGTGCCAGTGAGGGTGATTTGGCAGATGAATGCATGGCTGAGGGAGTAGGGTTTCAGATTTCAGGATCCTTGGTGTTAGTGTATTTAATATTTCAGCAATATTGTAAATATATTGTTTGATTAAGCATTCTTTGTTGTTTACATAATTAATTACAGGTATGTCGTACTTGAATGGCATCTGTCAACACGTTACTGTTGTTCTCCTTCACTCCAAAGAGAAAAAGCCATAGCTTCTCAATTCACCTTCGTAATCTGTAGCCCAGGCAGTTCCTGGTAAATCTCCTCTGCAGTCTCTCTAAAGCTTCATTCCTGTAATGAGAGGACTGGCACTGAACCCAATATTCCAAGCGTGGTATTCCAAGACAGGGCAAATGACCTAATTCTATTGCTCATGTTACTGTGTACAGTAAAAACATTAGGACCTCAAAGTGCCCCCTCCCACATACAATTTTCAACAAAGCCTCAACCCTTCCCCCATCTAGTTACTTCATCAAAAGGCACCAGCACCTTCCACTCACCAAGCAGGCAATATCAAAGCCCCCAAGAAAGACCATGAACTGCAGTACAACAAAAATAAACACTCACCGGACAATTCAGCATACCAGTCTCTCTCTCTCTCTCCAGCCCTAATAAAGGGCCAGGGACATGTCACACAGTGAGAGGAGAAACTAACAAGATAAAAACACTCACTGATTTACAATGCCACATATAATTCCCAGTGTTATCCCTACTCTCTTTCTGGAACATTAGCCACTGTCCAATCATCGGGTCATCCTGTGACCAGCAACAAAACCAATCCTCAGACACAGCAATTTTATTTTGTAGTAGCCTAGGCTACATCCCATCTGACCCTGGGGACCTACCTAACCTGTTTTTCAGAAGATGTAGCACACCCTCTTCCTTGACATCAACATGCCAAAATCATTTCAGCGTCTGCGGGACTGGAGAAGCTATGGATGTTCTCAGAGCAGAGAAAGTAAAGGGGGAAATCAAAAGCGGCCGAACATGCTGCATTGTTGCTTGACACGGAAACTGCACTGCAAACGATTGGAAGGCTCTACAATGGGTGGTCAAAACTGTCTAATGCATCACCACACTGATCCAATCCATCATCACACTGACCCAACCCGTCGTCATACTGACCCAACCCGTCATCACTCTGACCCAACCCATCATCACACTGACCCAACCCGTCATCACACTGACCCAACCCATCGTCACTCTGACCCAACCCATCGTCACACTGACCCAACCCATCATCACACTGACCCAACCCATCGTCACTCTGACCCAACCCATCATCACTCTGACCCAACCCATCATCACACTGACCCAACCCGTCATCACTCTGACCCAACCCATCATCACACTGACCCAACCCGTCATCACACTGACCCAACCCATCGTCACTCTGACCCAACCCATCGTCACTCTGACCCAACCCATCGTCACACTGACCCAACCCATCATCACACTGACCCAACCCGTCGTCATACTGACCCAACCCGTCATCACTGACCCAACCCATCGTCACTGACCCAACCCATCCTCACATTGACCCAACCCGTCGTCACACTGACCCAACCCATCATCACTCTGACCCAACCCATCATCACACTGACCCAACCCATCATCACACTGACCCAACCCGTCATCACTCTGACCCAACCCATCATCACTCTGACCCAACCCATCATCACACTGACCCAACCCGTCATCACTCTGACCCAACCCATCATCACACTGACCCAACCCATCCTCACACTGACCCAACCCATCGTCACACTGACCCAACCCATCGTCACACTGACCCAACCCATCGTCACTCTGACCCAACCCGTCATCACACTGACCCAACCCGTCATCACTCTGACCCAACCCATCATCACTCTGACCCAACCCATCATCACTCTGACCCAACCCATCATCACTCTGACCCAACCCATCATCACTCTGACCCAACCCATCCTCACACTGACCCAACCCGTCATCACACTGACCCAACCCATCATCACTCTGACCCAACCCGTCATCACACTGACCCAACCCGTCATCACACTGACCCAACCCATCATCACACTGACCCAACCCATCGTCACACTGACCCAACCCATCATCACACTGACCCAACCCATCATCACACTGACCCAACCCATCATCACACTGACCCAACCCGTCATCACTCTGACCTAACCCGTCATCACACTGACCCAATGCATCATCACTGACCCAACCCATCATCACACTGACCCAATGCATCATCAAGGACATATATACAGAAAGGTGCCAGAAAAAGCCAGCAATATCAATGAAGGATCCACCTCTCCCTGCTCATGGAATGTTTGTCCCAGCCCCATCAGACAAGATGCTACGATCATCCACACCCAGACCAGCAGACGCAAAAACAGTAGCTCTCCCCACGCAGTAATGCAGATCAATACCCCCACCCACTAACCCACCCCTCTACACCCTTACTGATACACCCCCACCCAATGACCCACCCTTCCACACCACCACCCAGTAACCCACCCATGCACACCCCTACCCACTGACACACCCCTCCACTCCCCCACCCAATGACCCACCCCTCCACACCCCCACCCAATGACCCACCCCTCCACACCCCCACCCAATAACCCACTCATGCACACCCCTACCCACTGACACACCCCTCCACACCCCCACCCAATGACCCACCCCTCCACACCCCCACCCACTGACCCACCCCTCTACACCACCACCCAGTAACCCACCCATGCACACCCCTACCCACCGACCCACCCCTCCACACCCCACTGTTGTAGTCTGAGCTGCTGTCCACACAAATGGCTGCTCACTAACTCCCCAAACAGTAATGTGTTGTCGTCCTGCCCCTTGTACAGGACACCATGTTGCCTCAGTATTCACACATCTCCATCTGAATTCTTTAATTCACAGCTTTATTTTGTTGTGCCAGATGGAGGCCACCTCGACGAACAAGTGATCTGTTCTCTCCAGTTTCAATTATTCATGCATCACAAATAGGCTCAGGGCTGCTAATAGACTGTCATGCTTTTAAGAAGCAATCGCAGTAGGGGTCCCGCATGTTCACACACAGCCAACAACCCCACCCTCCACGTTCACAGTGACAGAGTCTGCCAGCAGGCCACTTCCAGGGAGGCTGGGCCGGATTACGTTTTCTGGGCTCCCACGTTACTGGCTGTCAGTAACGATGAGGTGGCAGTGTATCAACAGTACCAGTGACTTTCCACTTCTCCGTTCATATCGGCTCACCCAGCAGTTCCCTCCTCACTCTCCTTGCTGACGGCTGGCTCTCTGTCCAGTCACCATTTTCGAACCATCTCCACCTTTTCAATCTCCCCCTAGCTACATGCCTTTCCCCAAATTTCCATTCTTGCTCACCCCCAAGTTTTCTGTGGGCCTGCACTTAGCTGACAAGACTCACAGCTGGGGAAACCGATAGAATTGATGGCTTTGAGACAGACTGGACTTAGACAGATTGGGAGAATTGGAAAAGAAGTGACAGATGGAATACAGTGTGGGGAAGTGTGTGGTATTGCAAAGGGACTTGGGAGCAGGATTCCCAAAAGATTAACTTACAGGTTGAGTTGGTGCTGAGGAAGGCAAATGCAATGTTACCATTCATTTTGAGAGAACTAGGAAATGTGAGTGATGAGGTGGTGAGGGTTTGTGAGGCGTTGGTCTGACCACACTTGCCGAGTATTGTGAGCAGTTTTTGTGCCTCTTACATGAGAAATGCTATGCTGGCATTGGAGAGGGTCCAGAGGAAGTTCACAAGAATTATTCGGGAATGAAAGGTTTATGTATGAGAAGCATTTTATGGTTTTGGGCCTGTACTCACTGGAGTCTATAAGGATGAGGGGGAGATCTCATTGAAACATCGAATATTGAAAGGCCCTGATAGAGTGGACTTGGAGACAATGTTTCCTGTGGTGGGGGAGTCTAGGACCAGAGGGCCCAACAGAGATGAGGAAGAATGTCTTTAGCCACAGGACTGTGAATCTGTGGAGGTCAAGTCACTGAGTATATTTAAAGTGGATATTGATAGGTTCTTAATTACCAAGGGTGTCAAAGGTTGCAGGGAGAAGGCAGGAGAATGGGATTGAGGGGGATAATAAATCAGCCATGATGGAATGACAGAGCAGACTCGATGGGCCAAATGGCCCAATTCTGCTCCTATGTCTTAAAGTCTTATGTCTGAACCTCTACACTGAATCTTGCTGAACGGTTTTAACTGTATGCAAGTCCAGGACATGATAGCAACCTTTCAGAGGTGAGAGGTGTCACAAAATCAGGACACAATGGCAAGATGCGGGGGACGTAGCTCACTAAGCATCGAGTCCAAGGTTGGGGCAAGGAAACTCCTGTGATGTGTTGGAGCTCAGGGAGATGCCCATGTCCCTAGTGACGGTGTGTGCAGGAAGTCGGTCCTGGACGTGCACACAGAGCAGCTGCAACCCTGTGGACATGGTGACCGGTGTTTCCAGTGAGCTGCTCGGACTGCACAGGTAAAAGAGCAGTGGCTAATCACATTGGCAGAGAAGCAGGTTGGCACAGCTTGTGCTGGAGACCACCACCACTACCGTCCTCGCAGACAGACATACTGTAGGGGGAACAGCATAACAACTGTTACAGAGGAGGAGAAGATACAGACCAGGAAAGCTCGAAAGGGATGAAGTGTAAGGGGTTAGATGGGTGTTTGTGTGTTAAAAAACTTACAAAGGTTGGTCCAAAACATCACAGCCCATGGGACTCGAGGCAAGTTGGGAAACTGGCTTAGTAACAGGACACAGGGATGACGAAAGGTTACTGTTGTGAATAGAAGCCTGGGACTACAGAGACTGGTGCCTGGACCCCTTTTTCAAAATATATATTACACATTAATATGTGAGAGATGACTAATAAAGTTTGCAGATGACATATGTAACATGCTGTAAGATTTCACTGATAATTAATGGTTTCTCTGTAGCAGCAATGTTTGAGTTATGACGAGATAATTCGGTTAGGAATGCTGTTGTTCTTTCTTGTGAGTCTGGAAGAGAGATTTTCACGGTCTTTTGCTGGAGAGAGGTGAGGAGAGAGAGATGTGGTAGACTTGGAGCGAGGGTCCGGAGGACGACGACGATCGGAGGAGGTCGATGGTGGGCAACCTGCTTATCGGTGAGCTCCAACTTTGCGCAACGGACTGTTTCATAAGATTGGGCCCTTTTTCTTTTTTCTCATTTTCTTTACTAACCATATAGTCAAAGTAAGAATTGTAAAGCGTAATCATTTAATCACATATTGTGGACTGTTTGTTATTCCGGGATACCGATTTGTAACGGGACACATCACGCAGCAACCACCCAAACAAGATTTCTTAAGTTTGGCCGGGCCAGGAGTTAACCCCCCCCCATATTAAGCTGCTAGCCGAAGTGAGAGTTACACACGTAAATTGGCAGGGGTTGTGATGGTGAGGAGAGTGCTCAGAGGCTTAACTGAGCAGTGCAATTGCACGAGGAACTTAATGGTGATAAATGGAGGAGGTACATTTTCGGGAGTCTAATAAGGGTAGGACATGGTTAGCAGCGACCCAGGGCACTAAAGGTGAGAACAGTGGCAGAGAGGGTGGGGTAAAGGTATGGAGGGATGCTGGGGTACAGAATAAATTGGATAGACCATTGGCTTGACGGTAGGAAGCAGAAACTGATGGTGGTTGTTTGTTTTTCAAACTGGATCCCAAAGGCTTGATGCTAGTCCCTTTGCCCTATACCAGTTCATGCCTTCACATATCAGAGATTTGGATGAGAATGTACAAGGTATGAGTAACAAGCCTGCAGGTGACGCTAAAGTAGACAGTGAAGCTGGGAATCAGGGACTAGAGGGATCTTGGCCAGCTGGGAATGCTAAATGGAGTTTAATTCACCTTAAGTGTGAGGCTTTGAATTTTGGGAAGAAAAATGACAGTAGGATTTTCACAGTGAATGGTAGGGCCCTGAGGAGTGCTGTCGAAAAAGAGGAACATGGAGCACAAGATAATGGCTCCCTGAAAGTGGCATCAAAGGCAGAGAGGGTGGAGTAGGCCTTTCACAGGCCTGTCCTCATTACTCAGGGCACCAAGTACAGGAACCGGTGTGTGTTGTGTCACAGTAGCAGAATAGACTGATGTCGAAGACATTTGAAATACTGTGTTCAGCTTTGCTCACCCAGTTCTAGGAAAGAGCGTGCAGAGAAGATTTGAAAAGATGCTGCTGGGACTTGAGGGACTGAATTATGGAGAGAGTTTGAGCAGGCCAGGACTTCGTCATGAAGCATGGGAGATGATATTTTCAAGGTGTATAAAATCATGAGGTGGATTCATGGAGTCAATGTGCAGAGTCCTTTTTGCCAGGGTTAGTGAATCAAGAACGAAAGGAGAGGGGGAGGGATTTAATAGGAATCTGAGGGGCAATTCTTTTCAGCCAGAGTGTTCTCAGTATATGGAACGAGCTGTCAGACAAAGTCACTGAGAAAGGTACACTAAAAGGTACACACAACTTAAAAGGTACTGGGCCAGATGAACAGATGAGAAAGGTTTGAAGGTCTGTGGGCCAAATGTGACAAGCTTTGTTGGGAATCTTGGTCAGCAAGGAGCAGATTAGCCAAAGGGCCTGCTTCCTCACTCTATGATTCTATGACTCAATAGTGGAAGGTCCTAGTATGATTTTATAAAAGAAAGTAGAATACTGTACCCTACAGGAAGGCCACGATTTCACTGGAGAGGTTGAAGAGGACAGTCACCAGGGCGCTGCCTGGGATGAAACGTTCCCATTATGGCGAAATACTGGACTGACTGGGACCAGAGGAGACAGAGAGAAACTGAGGTCCAGAGGGCTCTGAATTAAGGTGAGAAGTAAGGGGGGCTCAAAGGAGATACTAAGAACCTTATCACCGGGAGGGAGGTTGGTATCTGCACACGTTGCCTGAGGAAGTGATGGACCCAGGACCAATTTCTTGATACCGAACAAGTGGAATCGTGTAAATGGGTATTTGATGGTTGAGATGGCCATGGCATGACTCTATGACCATCTGTCCGCACCCCTTCCTTACCAAGAAGTACTTTTCACAAAGTCATGGACTGCGAACCTGCCATTACCTCTGCAGTGTGTCAGTCACTGATGCAGCTTGTGTGAAATGCCTGCTGCCGGGCCTCTGGCTGGAGTTACAGAGTTTCAATGCACATGGCTATCCCCATACCACCACCAATGCACAGAGCAGCCACCCCACGAGTCCCCCCTGTTCGCTGCAGAGCGTGCAGCAGTGTGACGAGGATACGGCAACCGGACATTCCCAGGGGATGGCCCAAGGCAATGGCACCACCCTGGATGTTCACCTGTAGACAAAAGGAACAGAAAACATAAAAGAGTACCACACAGGATCAGATCTTCCCACCCACCATGTCTTACCAATTTATCCAATCCCATCTTCCCATGCATGACTGTGTCCCTCTGCTCCCCCCATTCACCAGCAGAATGAACCCTTTAAAAGACGGAAAGGCTCCTTGCTGAGTGGCAGTGAGTTTCTGAGGCTGATAACCCTCTGCAATTATATAATGTTGAAAACCCTCAGCAAGCCAGGGAGCATCTGTGAAGAACCAGGGTAGAGTGAGGTCTTTTTTCAGTCCTTGAACAAAGGCCCAAATGGTTCTCCTTGGTTACTGTACCAAATTAGAAAAAAAACCTCCTCCAGCTGAGCAAAGGGAAGTCAGCTGTGCCCGTCTTTTGTAGGATACACCAAATACCTTTGTCTCAGCCCAGCCACAAAGCATTTTCTTGTATGTTGATCTCTGTTTGGCTTCTGCTTCCTGCCCTTTGTCCTAGACACAGCAAGGACACATCTCTTCCGGTTCCCATTCCACCTCTCCAGCCTCCACGTTCAACACATCATCCTTCACGCTTTCTACCAGCTCCCTCCACAATTCCGTTGAGGCCACTCCCGGGGTGGTGCTTCCCGCTACTCTTCCATCCCACCCACCACTTTCTGGTCTTACAGCAGCTTCCTACAGGAAACACAACACCTGTCCTCTCACCTCTTCCCTTCCCAGCATCCAGAGACCCGAACCACTTTTCAGCAGCTCGCCTGAACTTCACCCGGTTCTGGTGAGCTGCGATGAGGTCTCCCCGGCATCAGAGAGATCCAAACAGAGATTGGGTGGTCGCTTTGTGGAGCATCCGCTCCTCGTGCACAGAAATGACCCTCAGCTCCCCACCGCCTGTCATCTGATTCCCACTCTGACTCTGTCTGTAACATCAGCGCCCAATATAAATTAATTTTCTATCATTGCAGGCTGCAGCCTTCAGGCCTCTACTGAATTCAGCATGGCCAAGTAAACCACAACCTCTCTCCATATCAGTCTGCTCCAAGTCATCTCGCTGTGAGACTGGGTCACAGCTGGAATTTTTTCTTTATGACATAGGAGGCCATTTGGTCCTTCAAATCTCTGCCAGCTTTAGAGCAAGCCCATTCCTCTAGTTACTTCCTGAAGCCTATTCTCTGTCACGTGAGGTCATGAACCATGTATGGATTACAGAGGAGCAGGTGCTTGCTGTCCTGAGGCAAGTCAGAGTGGATAAATCCCCAGGCCTGACAAAGTGCTCCCTCGGACCCTGTGGGAAGCTCATGCAGAAATTGCCATGGCCCTAGCAGAGATATTTGAAACATCCTTAGCCACAGGTGAGGTGCAGGAGGATTGGAGGATAGTTAATGTGGTCACGTTGTTTAAGAAAGGCTCTGATATTAAGCCTGGAAATTGTAGGCCAGCGAGCCTGACATCAGTGGTGGGAAAGTTATCGGAAGGTATTCTGAGGGACTAGATTTATAAGTATCAGTTAGACAGGGTCTGATTAGGGATAGTCAGCATGGCTTTGTGCGTGATAAATCATGTCTAACCAGTCTTAGTGTTTTTTGAGACATTACCAGGAACGCCGATGAAGGAAAGGCAATAAATGTTGTCTACATAGACTTTAGCCAGGCCTTTGACAAGGATCCACATGGGAGGTTGGTCAAAAAGTTCAGACACGTGGCATTCTGAACGTTGTAGTCAATTGTATTCGACATTGACTGCCACAGAGAAGTCAGAGAGTGGTAGTAGATGGTTGCCTCTCTGACTGGAGGCCTGTGCCACAGTGGTCAGTGCTGGATCCATTACGATCGTGCAAAATAGCAGTCAATGGGATGAGTTGAAGTGTAACATAGGGCAAAATCAAAAACAGGTGATAAATACAGGACTGAGGGCGTCACACAGTATATGGAATAAGGTAGATGACCTTGTAATTCAGTGAGAGATTGGCAGGTATGACACAGTAGGCATCACTGCATCGTGTGTGAAAGAAGATCACAGCTGGGAGGTTAACATTCAAGGATACATATTATATCGAAAGCTCAGGCAGGTAGACAGAAGGATGGGGCAGGTCGGTTGGTAAAAACTGAAATCAAATCTTTGGAGAGAGCTGATAGGATGAGAAGATGTAGAAGCCTTGTGGGTAGAGTTAAGAAACTGTAACTGAAAAATGACCCTGGTGGGAGTTATAAACAGGCCTATGAACAGTAGCCAGGGTGTGGGCTACAAACTACAACGGAGATAGAACAGGCATGTAAAAAGGCCAATGATGGGGAATTTCAATATGCAGGCAGATAGAGAAAAATTAGGTTGGTGCTGAATCCCAAAGGGAGGGTATTTGTAGAATATCCAAAAGATGGACTTTTAGAGCAGCTGTGGTTGAGCCCACTAGGGAAATGAGAATTCTGGATTAAGTGTTATGTAACGAACCAATTTGATCAGTCAGCTTAAGGTACAAAAACCCTCAGGAGACTGTGATCATACTATGATAGAATTCACCCTGCAGTTTCAGGGGGAGAAGCAGTATTACAGTGGATTAAAGAGAATTCAAGAGGCAGAGAGAGGAGCTGGCCTCAATTGAGGGACGATGACAGAACAGCAATGGCTGGAGTTTCTTGCAGCAATTCAGAAAGGTGCAGACAGATACATCCCAAAGGCAAACAAGTATTCTAAAGGAATACTGAGGCAACCAAAGACAGCCCAAAAGCAAAAGAGAGGGCATTCTGTAAGATGTAGCAAAAATTAGTGGGAATTGAAAGGACTGGGAAGCTTTTAAAAACCAACAGAAGGCAACTAAAGAAACTATGAGAGAAAAGATGAAACATGAAGGTAAGCTAGCCAGTAATATAAAAGAGGATACAAAACGTTTTTTCAGATATATAAAGAGTAAAAGAGAGACAACAGTGAATATTGGACTGCTAGAAAATTACGCTAGAGAGGTAGTAATGGGAACAAAGAAATGGCGGACAAACTTAATACATCAGTCTTCACTGTGGAAGACACTAGCAGTATGCCAGACCTTCGAGAGAGTCAGGGGACAGAAGTGAGTGTAGTTGCTATTACTAAGGAGAAGGTGCTTTGCAAGCTGAAAGATATGAAAGTAGATGGACCACACCCCAGGGTTCAGGAAGAGGTGACTGAAGAGATTATGGGGGCATTAGTAATGATCTTTCAAGAAGCACTAGATTCTGGAATGGTTCTAGAGGACTGGAAAATTGCAAATGGCACTCTATTCTTTAAGAAGAAAGGGAGGCAGAAGATAGAAAGTTATAGACCAGTTAGCCTGATTATAGACCATTAGCCTGATTATAGACAGATAGCCTGATTATAGACCATTAGCCTGATTATAGACCAGTTAGCCTGATTATAGACCATTAGCCTGACTTTGATGGTGGAAAGATGTTGGAGTCTGTTATAAAGGATGGGGTTGTGAGGTACTTGAAGGATAAACTAGAGCCAAAGACAGCATCATTTTTTTGAAGGGAAATCTTGCCGTACAAACCCGTTGGAACTCCCTGAAGAAATAACAGGCAGGATAAACAAAGGAGTCAGTGGATGTTGTTATTTGGACAGACTGCCGCGCATGAGCCTGTGGTGTTACTGGAAAGATACTGGCATAGATTGAAGATTGGCAGGATGCAAAGACTGGTTGACTGCTGGAGACTAGTGGTATTTTTCAGAGGTTGTCGTAGGGACTGCTTCTTTCCACATTACATGTCAATGATTTGGATGATGGAATTAATTGCTTTTGACCGAGTCTGGGGCAATATAAAGATATAAAAAGCGGTCTGGTGCCGAGGAGTGTGGTAGAACAGAGGGTCCTGTGACTCCAGATTTGTAATTTCCATAATGTCACAGGTAGACAGGGTCACAAAGAAAGCTTTTGGTGCATTGGCCTTCATAAGTGAAAGTACGGAGTACAGGAGTTGCTATGTTATCTCCAAGTTGTATGAGACATTGGTGAGGGCTATTTTGGAGAACTGTATGCAGATCTTGTCCCCTACCTGCAGGAACGGTATCAATAATTTGAAAGAATGCACAGAAAGTTTACAAGGATGTTGCCAGACTTGAGGGTCTGAGTTACAGGGAAAGGTTGAGTAGGTTTGGGTTTCATTCCCTGGAGCAAAGGAGAGTGAGGGGAAATTTGATAGAGGTATACAAAATTAGGAGGGATATAGACAGAGTAAATGCAAGCAGGCTTTTTCCACTGAGGTTGGGTGAGACTAGAACTAGAGGTCATGGGTTGAGGGTGAAAAGTGAAATATTTAAGGGGAACCTGAGGGGGAATTTCTTCACTCAGAGGGTGGTGAGAGTGTGGAACGAACTGCCAGCGAAAGTGGTAGACTGAGTTGATTTGAACACTTAAGAGAAATTTGGATAGGTACAAGGAGGGAGGGGTGTGGTCCGGGTGCAGGTCGATGGGTCTAGGCAGATTATTAGCTTGGCATAGACTAGACATGTCATGAGGCCTGTTTCAGTGCTGTAGTGTTCTATGACCTTCAGCCCCCAATTCTCCTACCACTGGGACCAATCTATAGCAACCAGTTAACCCACCGCTGAGCACCTTTGGGATGTGGGAGGTGAATGGAGCACATGGGGAAACAGGAAGAACATGTAAACTCTGCAGAGACAGCCCCCGAGGTCAGGCTCAGAGCTGCTTCAGGAATCTGTGGGTTATCTATGGTGGCCATCACCTACAACCACCTCCTTTCCCTCTCCCAACATTAACCCATCAACTCACTAACTTCAGCAAGCTCTGGCCACATCCTGCAAGCAATATTCCCCTTTGTCCTACCCATCCCTCCCTCCATACACACTGTGCAAACCTCAGATTACACCTTCCTCTCCTCCTCCGTTTCAGTGAAGGGTCTACGATATGAAATATTAACTCTTTCTTTCCCTGAGAGTGTATAGAACACTACAGCACGGTACAGGCTTCTCAGCCCACAATATTGTACCGACCTTTTAACCTACTGTAAGATCAATCTAACCCTTCCCTCCCACATAAGCCTCCATTTTCATGTGCCTTTCTTAATACCTCCAATGCATCTGCCTCTACCACCACACAGTTAAAAATAAATACCTCTGACATTCCCCCCTATTCTTTCCTCCAGTCACCTTAAAATTATGCCCCCTCATATTAGCCATTTTCACCCTGGGAAAAGTCTCTGGTTATCCACTTATCATCTTGTACACCTCTATCAAGTCTCCTCTCATCTCCTTTGCTCCAAAGAGAAAAGCCTCATCTCGCTCCAAGTTCCACTGTTAACTCAGACTTCCAGTATCTTCTGTCTTTTCGTAGCAAGATGTCAGACCGCTAATGCAGTTTGCCAAGGCTTTAGGCATAGACTTTTACAAAATGGAAACAGACCTTCAACCCCACGTATCTATCTGACCAATGAGCCAGCTAGAGCTAGTTCCATTTGACCTGCAACCCTCTCAACATTTCCTATCCATCTGTCTGTCCGAAAATCTTTAAAGCATTGTAACTATACGCATGTATGACCGTAAGATATAGGGGCAGAATTAGGCCATTTGGCCCATCGAATCTGCTCCACCATTTCACCATGGCCGATCCAATTTCCCTCTTGGCCCCAATCTCCTGCCTCCTCCCCGTATCCCTTCGTGCCCTGACCAATCAAGAATCTATCGACCTCTGCCTTAAGTACACATAAAGACTTGGCCTCCACAGCTGCCTGTGGCAAAGGATTCCACACAGATTCACCACTCTCTGGCTGAAGAAATTCCTCCTCATCTCCATTCTAAGGCTCAAGCTGTGTCCTCTACTCTTAGGCTCTCCCACCATAGGAAACATCCTTTCTACATCCACTCTATCAAATATAGGGTTCAATGAGGTCACCCCACATTTTTTCTGAATTCTAATGAATACAGGCCCAGAGCAATATGCCACTGAATCCTGGTGACTACCACTTCCTCTGACAGCCTACCCCATATTCCCACCACCCTCTGTGCGGAAAGGTTGCCCCTCTCACCTTAAACCTATACTTTAAACTTTCCTACCCTAGGGAAAAGGACTGTGATCAACCACTTTATCTCTGTCCAGAGTAATGCATACTAAGTGCTGGAGGAACTCAGCAGGTCAGGCAGCATCGAAGGAGAGGAATAAACAGTTGGCATTTTGGGCAAATACCATTCGTCAGGACTAATTAAGGGTCTCAGCCTGAAATGTTGACTGCTTATTCATTTCTGTACATGCTGCCTGACCTGCTGAGTTCTTCCAGCACTTTGTGTGTGTTGCTCTGGATTTCCAGCATCTGCAGAGTCTCTTGTGTTTATTTGTCTGCGTCAGGTCACCCCTCCAGGGAGCAAAATTCACAGCCTATCCAGCCTCTGCTCATAACTCAAACCCTCCAGTACCTGTAACAGAGAAAGGTGCGAGTGGGAGTCACCTCCAATATCTCCACGTAATCCCCTGCAGTTTCTGAAGACGATAAAACTTTCCTCAATACCCCATCACAAATTCTAGTTTTACCCACCTTTCCCAAGTGAGCCTCACACTTCTGAGATGAGTTTTGTATCAATTACTCACCTTGTCTGGGTCCAAACCCAACTCCTTGATAACCGCGATTGACTGTGCTGCAAAAGCTTCATTAATTTCAAACAGGTCAACTTCCTCCAGATTCCACTTGGCCTTCTCCACCTGCGAATTGTTTAAAAATGTCAGTGGGTTCATCAGATGGAAGTCGGCTATTTTACACAAACCGGCTTCACCTGAGAACTGCAAACAGTACTAAAATAACTCTCGCTAAATGCCTTTAAGCCTTGTCACTTGTGAATTCACTACCATGGGTGCACCAGCCACAAGGAAATGATTAACCCCGTGGGTACGGACTCTGGGCGGGAGCTTTCCTGTGACGTATGACGCGGGCGATCGTGGTCCATCACCATGCTTGCTCTTGGCAACTTTTGCTAGCATTGTAGTTTGCCATTGTCTTCTTCCGGGCAGTGACTTCACAAGACAGGTGACCCCAGCCATTATCAATACTCTTCAGAGATTGTCTGCCTGGTGTCACAGGCTGCATAATCAGGACTTGTGATGTGACCATGAACCGGGGGGGCGCCAAGCAGGTGCTACTCCTTGCTGAAGAGTGAGCTGCAGGCAAACGGAGAGAAAGAGTGCCTCATACCTCCTTTGATAGAGTCATAACCTCCATTCCGCCACCCACTGTAGCACTTCCCTTTTCTCAAACCAAGTCTTGTTCACTTCCTTCTGCAGAGTTGTCTAACGGCAGCACTGAGCGAGTTGGGGGAATTGCATTGTAAGGCAAAGGTATCGAATCAGGAAGAGAGATCAGCAGTAGGAAAATGGACAAAGGAAACCATCTGTTTGCCAAGGAGCTGCAGAAACTGACTTTTCTATCAAGGCAGTCTGCTGCTGGGTGAGAACAACACAACAGAAATTTATCTGAACAACGCTTTTAACTTGGAATCTACGTGTCAATGTTTAACATCCTCATCTGGTAGTTCTGGATGAAAAGAAATGAAGCGGAAGAGGTGCAGAGCCCGAGGGAATCATCAAAAACTCACGAACGGAACTCCGGTAGTTGAAATCTAACGCCCCAGAGACTGAATTGTTTCCAACCATTCAAGTGAACCATCAATCCTTAAAACTTCAAGAGCCCGAGGACTTGCACCCAACGATTCAGAAATGGCTTCTGCCATCAGATTTCTGAAGGATCCACAAACACCCCCTTGTTATTCCTGTTTTGCCAGACTAACTACTTTTGTAACTTACGGCAGTTTTGTCTTTGCGCAGTACTGCTGACACAAAACAGCAAATATCACATTGGGTTTTGCCAGCACGGTAGTGTGGCACCCTGTCCTTCGTTACAGACTCACTACCCACCACATCGACTTATATACCAACTGCTTCATCCTCTGCCCCACCACTCCAGTTCCCATCCCCCTGTCCAACCCTCCCCGGAAACTCTAGCGAACCTGCCCTCGAGGATATTGTTTCCCATCAAGTTCAGCTGTAACCTGTCCTTTTTGTACAGGCTGTACCTTCCCCAGAAGAGATGTCACTGATAAGGTTGTGAAAGCAGATGATTTGACTGGGACTCCCATACTGCAGATGGATTGGATTTGTGGAAGATGGTGTGTTGACTCCTGGGTGCCAGGGTCAGGGACATCTCAGCATATCTGCAGAACATTCTCAAAAGGAAGACCAGCAGATAGAGGGCGTGAGCTCACACTGGCACCAAAGACATGGGTAGGAAGGGGGGAGAGTTAGGAAAAAGGCTGAAGAGCAGGACCTCCAGGGTAGTAATCTCTGGATTACTCCTGGTGTAAACTGCTAGTCAGGGCAGGGATTGAAAGATACAACAGTGAATGAGTGGGTAAGGAGGCAGGGTTTCAGGTTCTTGGTCACTGAAACCTCCTCTTGGTGACTTTTACAAAAAGGGACGGGTTGCACCTGAACTGAAGGGGAACCAATATCCTGGCTGGGAGGCTTTAAATTCACTTGGTAGGGTCGATGGTCGTATAGTCTCAGAGGACCAGGTGAGAAAGGAGGATTGAGAGGGAGGTAGACATCATGAATAGTAAGAACAGGCAGGACTAAGGTAAAAGTCACACTGGAACAGATGAATGGAAGTGTAGCATGTATTTTAATGCTAGGATTTTTTCCTGTTAATGTGCAGCTAGTGCCACTGACAATGGGTGCAGGGTTAGCGATATGCTCCCTGTGTGAGATCTGGGAGGTCTCCAGTCTCCCTAATAACTTCATCTGCATGAAGCACACCGAGCCGCAGCTCGACGACTCGGAGAATGAGAAGGTGATGGACAGGAGCTATGGGAGGCGGGTACCTGGGTGACTGTCAGAGTGCGGAGTAGGCTGGCGGTCATTTTCCCTGCTGTGGGGGGAGGGGGACGGAGTCTGGCTCTGCGGCTCAGAAAGGAAGGTGGCTGAAGAGGAGTGCAGTGGTGACAGGGGTGAGGAGCAGGACAGCAGATTCTATGGATGTGATAGAGACATCCGGATGGTATGCTCCCTCCCAGGTGGGAGGCTCAGGGGTGTCTCGGATTGCATCCACAGCATTCTCGAGGGGGGCGGGTGAACAGCTGGAAGTCATGAAACATACTGGTACAAATGACAGAAGTAGGAAAATTGAGGAAGTCCTGAAGAGAACATACAGGGAGCTGGGTGAAACGCTGGAAAAGGACCTCCAGTGAAGTCACACCCTGCAACATGCTCCCCCACATAGTGCTGAATCATCACAACGCAGTTATTCAATTCCGTATTGAAATTCTTAAAAATGACGAAATTTCATTTTAAACAATGCTTAAAACTTCAAGGGTGGCCACCATTACAGTAAACATTCAATCAGCCAATGAGAGCGCTCTACATACACTCTGAGCCACTCACAGCCAATCACGCTCTGCCTTCCTGCACGTCTAAACACTCTTGCTCCCTCACCACTTCATTCCATCGTTTCTTCACCCGTAATGTCTGGAAAGCGGCCTGCAACTTTCAGCTAGGGTCATGCATGTAAGACGTCTACAGAAAGCATCAGCGTGGATGTGAAACTGCAAGCAATACGGTGTGAGGATGTTAATGATGGCGATGTTGAAGAGTTACTGCATTCCCACGGTGAGAGTCTTCGAGAATTGGCAGAGCAATGCGTCCTGGGTGAAGCAGAGGACCCGGATGGGGAAGAGGAAACTCCAGCACTGCACTCAGCACTGGCACCAGCACAATCGCACAAATCGTGGACCAGTTCATCGATGATGATCCTGACTGGGAGCGAAGCAATAAGGCAAAGAGAGGCGATCTCGGCTACCGAGAACCACTTCAGGACAGGAAACTAAAAAAAAGCAGTCAAATCTCCAGGCTGACTTGAAGACGACAATGTGAAAGGAGGTCCCGCAGCCTGGTGCCTCCTGTGAGATGTAATCACCACCCACTTCCCTCTGCTGCTGCTGCCACGTGTGGCTGCTCCACTGACGTACAGGTTAGGCCTGTTTACGTGTCTCTTACTCCGTGAACTACTGTGTTCACATAAAATAATATATATCTCCGGCTTGATTCTTTTAAAATCAGGGACATGTCCACTTACACAATGTTGTAATGGCGTCGCATAGCACTGATGAATGCATCCCCAGCCTTAAGCGGGGTGTAAGTGTAGTAATCTCTGGGTTGCTGTCTGTGCCACGTGCTTCTGAGGGTTAACAACACGGTGAACGCAGATGAATGCCTGGCTGAAGAATTGGTGCAGGGGGCAGGATTTCAGATTTCTGGATCATTGGGATCTCTTCTGAGGGAAGTATGCACTGTATTAAAAAGGACAGGTTACACCTGACCCAGAGAGGGGCCAATATCCTTGCAGGCAGATTTGCTAGAGCTGTTGTGGGGAGGAGGGTTAAACTATTAATCACTAGATTCTGCAAATGGTTGCAGAGGAGTGGAAAACTGCAAATGTCTCTCCACTCTTTAAAAAGGAAGGGAGGCAGAAAGAAATTACAGGCCGGTTAGCCTGACTTCAGTGTTGGGAAGATTTTTGGAGTCCTTTATCAAGGATGAGGTTTCCGGGCACTTGGAGGCAAATGATAAAATGGGCCAAAATCAGCATGATTCCCTTAAGGGGAAACCTTGCCTGACAAATCTGTTGGAATTCTTTGAGGAAATAACAGGCGTGATAGACAAAGGAGAATCGGTGGATATTACTTGGATTTTCAGAAGGCCTTTGACAAGGTGCCACACTTGAGGCTGCTTAACAAGAGCCCGTGGCATTACAGCAACGAAACTAGCATGGATGGAACACTTGCTGACTGGCAGAAGGAAAAGACTGGGAGCAAATTGGGCCTTTTCCGGTTGGCTGCCAGTGACTAGTGGTGTGCTGCAGGGGTCGGTGTTGGGACTGCGTCTTTTGGCATCATTTGTCAATTATTTAATTGTAAAGGGGGTTTCTTCTTTTTTCTTTGTTACTGTTGGGAAAGGGTTTCTTTGTTTTGTTAAAAGCAGGAATGCTCCTTTACTGATAACGAGAATTGTATTCCTTTGTAAACCAAATGGGGATTAATGTTCTTTCTTCTGAGTCTGTAAGCTTTTGTTGACGGGCTTTTGGGCAGATCGGCGCGAGGGGGTTGAGAGAGAGGACGCAATGCTGTAAGCTGGGCGAGGATCGGACCCCAAGCGGGAGTCTGAGGCCGGGAGGTACTCCGAGGAGGGGGGATGAAGCTAAATGTGCTTGGTTGACCACTCGGAGGGTCCTGAGCTGCGAGTCGAGGAGTTCAGAGGGGATCGAATGGTGGCCAGAAGACTTCCGAAATTGAGCTCCAACGGTTGTGCACGAAGTGGTTTGGACTTTGATAAGTTTGGCGCCTTTTCTTTATTTGTTTCTTCATATATACTGTATCATTATTAATCACTTAGTTACAGTAACCTTTATAAATTGTACTCACTTAATCGCATATGGCGTACTGTCTGTTTTTGGGCGAGGCGGGGACATCACACAGCATCCACACCAGCTGATTACCCAGTTTGGCGGGGCCGAAGGCTGCTCCCCCTAGACGGAAACGAGCTGAGCGAGCCTGAGGCGACCCAGGGGGTTACATAATTAAGGGATTGTTTGCTTTGTGGCCATGTTTGAGGACACTATGAAAATAGGTGGAGTGGCAGAGGAAGCAGGGTGTCTGTAGAAGGAAGTAGAAAGAGAAAAGAAATGGCAGATGGAATACAGAGTATGGAAATGAATGATCATTTACTTTGGCAGAAGGAATAAAGATGTGCAGTGTTATACAAATAGGGAGAAAATTCAAAAATTAAAGCTGCAAAGGGACTTGGGAGTCCTCGGACAGATGAGTCGTTGGTGAGGAAGGCAATGTTAGCATTCACTTCCAGAGGACTGGAGTACAAAAGCAAGGATGTAAAGCTGAGGTTTTATATGATATTTGTCAGATCGCACTTGTAGTACTGTGAGCAGGTTTGGACCCTTTATCTAAGAAAGGATGTGCAGGGTTTAGAGAGGGTCCAGAGGAGGTTCACAGAATGATCCCGGGAATGGAAGGGTTAACATACGGGGAGCATTTGAAGGCTCTGGGCCTGTACTCCCTGGAGTTTAGAATGGGGGGGGGGGGGGGGTAGATCTCATTGAAACCTATTGGATATTGAATGGCTTAGATAGAGTGGATGTGAACAGGATGTTGAATCTGTGGAATTCATTGCCACAGACGACAATTTAAGGCAGAGGTTAATAGGTTCTTGATCAATTACTGTGTCAAAGGTTACAGGGAGTAGGCAAGGGAATGAGGTTGAGACGGATAATAAATCAGTTATGGTGGAAAGGCAGAGAATATTTGATGGGTTGAATGGCCTAATTCTGCCCCAATGCCTTATGGTCCAATGGAATATTTTGGTTAAGTGTGATGAACTTGCAGCATAGTTCAGTACATGGTGGTTGATTGTACCAGTGACAACTCCTCCCTGATACTCTAAACAAATGAGGCATGTAACACAATGCCAGCCATGAAGGCTACCACCCCCCCCCTTAAAGCTGGGGGCCAGACAACACCCCAGGCCCTGTACTCAGAGAGTGAACACACCAGCTCACTGACGTCTTCACCACTTCACTCATCCAGGCTGCTGTCCCCACGGGGCCACCATCATCCCTGTATCAAAGAACTCTGCACCTTCAGAACTGAATGACTACCATCCAGTGAGACTGACTCCAGTCACCATGAGATGCTTTGAACTGACGCGCTTAGAAAACAAGGACACTGATGTCGGAATGCTGCTTCTGGGTTTCAGTTCAGCATTCCCCGGTGAACAAACTCCAACTCCTCGGTCTAAAAACCACAGTGCAACTGGGTGTTGGTCCTCCTAACCCACAGACCTCAGATAGGATGCACAACCGCTCCTCCCTCCCCATCGCTCACCGTACGGGTGACCCCAGGACTGTGCGCTGAGCCCATTGCTGTACACTCTGCTTACACGTGACTTCACGTCCAAACACCTGAGCAATCACATTGTCAAGGTCACCGATGACATGACGGTGCTGGGGCTCATCACCAACAATGATGAGACGGCCTACAGAGAGCAGAAGAGCCCAATGGCTGTGCCAAGCAAATAAACCTCTTCCTGAATGGCAACATGACTAAGGAGATGGTTATCGACTTCAGGAGAACTCGCACCACTCAAACGGACCCAGAACACGTCCCACAATCACGAATACCTCCGCTTTCTGAGGAGGCTGAAGAGAGCTGAACAATGCACATTAATGTGCCTATGCAAGATGGAGTCACTGAACCATGTCAATATCTGGGCTGCTTCCAGTTTCTTTCAAATTATTCTCCCTGCAATCTGCAACATGTGATTCCCCTTTAAGCAATGCACTTTAAAATCAACTTAATAATCTACAGTTTACACAATCTTCTGAGAGACTTGGTGGCTGAACTCTCAAGCAAGCAGGTACAGCATCTTTAAGCGGACAAAGTTTAATTGGCATGGCCAGAGGTGAGGCAGGATTGTGAGGGGGTGGTGGGAAACTCCAAGCCAGGCTGAAACACAGGGAAATGAGAACCCTCCTCTACCCAGTATCTCGATAGTAAATGAGCAGTCGCTGGAGAACAAGACAGAGTACCTGAGGGCAAGATTGCTGTATTGGAGGGAAATGAGAAATCGTTGTGTGCCGTGTTTTGCTGGGACGTGGCTTACTCCGAGCATGCCAGATTCGTTGATCAGACCCGAAGGCTTCTTGATACTCAGGATGGACTGAATTGCTAATTTGTAGAAGACAAAAGGTGGGGGTGTGTGTTTCATGATAAACTTCCTTTGGTGCTCCGAGGTGGCGGTTTTGTTAAACTCATGTTTCCCCAACCTAGAACACCTAATGATCAGAGAGTTCTCCTCCGGGGTCCTGATCACAGTTTACATACCACCATCAGCTTGCTAACCAGGCACTGGAGATACTGCATGCTGCCATCACCAAACACGAAACACCCTGAAGCATTTCAAAGCACGGTCGGGGACTTCAACCAGGCATGTCTGAAGAACCTGTCCAATTACCATCAGCAGGTTAACTTGTAACACCACAGGTCCCAACATACTAGACCACCGCTATACCATGGTAAGGAATGCCTACCAGTCCATGCCTAAACCACACATTGGGAAATCTGATCACTTGGTAGTCATTCTCCTACCTGCATACAGGCAGAGACTAAAGAGCTAGGCTCCAGAGTAAGGACAACAAAGAGGTGGTCGTGGGAGGCGAGGAGTGACTATGGAATTGCTCGAGCTGGTGGACTCATCAGAGGATCTGAACAAATACACCACTGTGGTCATGGACTTTATAAAAGCAGTTGTAGATGAGTGTGTCCCCACAAAATCATTCAGTCGTCACCAAGCAGAAGCCCTAGATCACGGACTCTCAGGTTTGGCAAGCAGGACCATAAACAGTGTGGATGAGTAGAGGAACCTTGGGATCCAAGCTCACAGCAACCTGAAAGAAGTTGCACAGGCTGACGAGGCTGGTGAAAATGGCAGAAGGAAATGCGCTCAGGGAAGTTACATTGCAATTTCACAGAACTCTGGTTAGGCTGCATCTGGCAGTCCCCTTTATCCGGGAGGGTGCAGGAGTGGTTTACCAGGATACAGCCTAGACTAGCGGGCACAAGAGGCTGGACAAACTTGGGTTGTTATGTCCGGAGCGATGGAGGCTGAGGGAAGATCTGATAGAAGTTTGTTGGATTGAGTGGCAAGGACCTAGTATCTCCTCTGCAGGGTTGAAATGTCTGGCATGTTTTTGAGAGAATGGTGGGGAAGATGATTACAATAGTGGCTATCCAGACATGTGAAATTGCAGCAATAGAATATGGATATTGTGTAGGTGGAAATAATTAGTTTAGTTGAGCATATGATTATTGGCTTGGCATAATATTGAAGATGAGAGGGGCCTGTTCTATGTTCTGTAAATCTCCTGCACTCTTTCCAGCTGACCGTCACCTTCCCTGTGGCAGAAGCAGAAGGCTATTTGCCAGTCTGCGCCTCCATTCCACATGATCAGGAGTGATCTTTGACCTCAGTGTCACTCTCCTACATTAAGCCAATCTCCAGCTTTATGAAAACTTTTCTTACCGCTTTCTTTATGGCTGGGATAGGGCCTGTGCCCATAACCGCAGGATCCAAACCTGCCTGCGCCCAGGATATGATGCGTGCCAAAGGTGTCAGACTTTTCTCAAGGGCCTTCGATTTCTTCATCAGAATCACCGCTGCAGCCCCATCGTTTATTCCTGGAACACAGGAACAGGTACCAATAAAATCCGTTCAGTTTCTTGGCGGGGGGGCAGACACTCGGGGTGGGGGGGTTGTAGGGAATTTGCTCACTCACCTGAGGCATTACCAGCAGTGACGCTGCCAGTCCCATCTCTTATGAAGTATGGCTTAAGAGCTGACATGGCTTCGAAGCTACTCCCATGACGGGGGAATTCATCGTCCACCACCTCGATGACACCTAAAGATAGAGCCAGGACATTACTGGAAACCCACAGCAAGCAACCGGGACAAGGGCAGAATCTCCGAAGTAAAACCAGGTTTGTACAGCTCATAGTTACTTCACTCATGCTAAGGGGAACAACCCGTTAACAAGTCTGAACACAACTCATAGAAACAGATCAAATACAGGATGGAAAACAGAGCTTTATGTCAAAAAGCAGAGGAAAAAAATCTCAGTTTCAACAAAAGATCTCCTACACATGTTGCGTTTCATAGAGACTGAAGTGCAGTTTTGAATTTATAATGGCATAAATAACCTTTTATTAACATTATTAATTTACTTTACCAATCATATTAAATTAAATTGAACTTAACCCCTCTTGCCTTAATGCATGCACTCTGCTATTAGTGATTTCAACCCTGCAGAGACGAGACTTCTAAAAGATATTCAGAAATGTAGTTCAGATGTTTAAAGCACAAAGGCCTGGTGCTTTCAGATTACAGTTGGGGTTTTCATTCAAATGAAGGCTTGAGTAACAGGGTCACCGCACTCGACGTGACCGTACTGAAGAGGGTCACCACACTCGACGTGACCGTACTGAACAGGGACACCACACTCGACGTGACCGTACTGAACAGGGATACCGCACTCGACGTGACCGTACTGAACAGGGACACCACACTCGACGTGACCGTACTGAACAGGGACACCACACTCGACGTGACCGTACTGAACAGGGTCACCGTACTCGACGTGACCGTACTGAACAGGGACACCACACTCGACGTGACCGTACTGAACAGGGTCACCGTACTCGACGTGACCGTACTGAACACCACACTCGACGTGACCGTACTGAACACCACACTCGACGTGACCGTACTGAACAGGGACACCGCACTCGACGTGACCGTACTGAACAGGGTCACCACACTCGACGTGACCGTACTGAACAGGGTCACCGCACTCGACGTGACCGTACTGAACAGGGTCACCGCACTCGACGTGACCGTACTGAACAGGGTCACCACACTCGACGTGACCGTACTGAACAGGGTCACCGCACTCGACGTGACCGTACTGAACAGGGACACCGCACTCGACGTGACCGTACTGAAGAGGGTCACCACACTCGACGTGACCGTACTGAACAGGGTCACCGCACTCGACGTGACCGTACTGAACAGGGACACCACACTCGACGTGACCGTACTGAACAGGGTCACCACACTCGACGTGACCGTACTGAACAGGGACACCACACTCGACGTGACCGTACTGAACAGGGTCACCGCACTCGACGTGACCGTACTGAACAGGGACACCACACTCGACGTGACCGTACTGAACAGGGACACCACACTCGACGTGACCGTACTGAACACCACACTCGACGTGACCGTACTGAACAGGGACACCACACTCGACGTGACCGTACTGAACAGGGACACCACACTCGACGTGACCGTACTGAACAGGGTCACCGCACTCGACGTGACCGTACTGAACAGGGACACCGCACTCGACGTGACCGTACTGAACAGGGACACCACACTCGACGTGACCGTACTGAACAGGGACACCACACTCGACGTGACCGTACTGAACACCACACTCGACGTGACCGTACTGAACAGGGTCACCGCACTCGACGTGACCGTACTGAACAGGGTCACCACACTCGACGTGACCGTACTGAACAGGGACACCACACTCGTCGTGACCGTACTGAACAGGGACACCGCACTCGACGTGACTGTACTGAACAGGGTCACCGCACTCGACGTGACCGTACTGAACAGGGACACCACACTCGACGTGACCGTACTGAACAGGGTCACCGCACTCGACGTGACTGTACTGAACAGGGTCACCGCACTCGACGTGACCGTACTGAACAGGGACACCACACTCGACGTGACCGTACTGAACAGGGTCACCGCACTCGACGTGACCGTACTGAACAGGGTCACCGTACTCGACGTGACCGTACTGAACAGGGACACCGCACTCGACGTGACCGTACTGAACACCACACTCGACGTGACCGTACTGAACACCACACTCGACGTGACCGTACTGAACAGGGTCACCGTACTCGACGTGACCGTACTGAACAGGGTCACCACACTCGACGTGACCGTACTGAACACGGTCACCACACTCGACGTGACCGTACTGAACAGGGTCACCCCACTCGACGTGACCGTACTGAACACGGTCACCACACTCGACGTGACCGTACTGAACAGGGTCACCACACTCGACGTGACCGTACTGAACAGGGTCACCACACTCGACGTGACCGTACTGAACACCACACTCGACGTGACCGTACTGAACAGGGTCACCACACTCGACGTGACTGTACTGAACAGGGACACCACACTCGACGTGACCGTACTGAACAGGGTCACCGCACTCGACGTGACCGTACTGAACACCACACTCGACGTGACCGTACTGAACAGGGTCACCACACTCGACGTGACTGTACTGAACAGGGACACCACACTCGACGTGACCGTACTGAACAGGGTCACCGCACTCGACGTGACCGTACTGAACACCACACTCGACGTGACCGTACTGAACAGGGACACCACACTCGTCGTGACCGTACTGAACAGGGACACCACACTCGACGTGACCGTACTGAACAGGGACACCGCACTCAACGTGACCGTACTGAACAGGGACACCACACTCGACGTGACCGTACTGAACAGGGACACCACACTCGACGTGACCGTACTGAACACCACACTCGACGTGACCGTACTGAACAGGGACACCACACTCGACGTGACCGTACTGAACAGGGACACCGCACTCGACGTGACCGTACTGAACAGGGACACCGCACTCGACGTGACCGTACTGAACAGGGACACCGCACTCGACGTGACCGTACTGAACAGGGTCACCACACTCGACGTGACCGTACTGAACAGGGACACCACACTCGACGTGACCGTACTGAACACCACACTCGACGTGACCGTACTGAACAGGGACACCACACTCGACGTGACCGTACTGAACAGGGACACCGCACTCGACGTGACCGTACTGAACAGGGACACCGCACTCGACGTGACCGTACTGAACAGGGACACCACACTCGACGTGACCGTACTGAACAGGGACACCGCACTCGACGTGACCGTACTGAACAGGGTCACCGTACTCGACGTGACCGTACTGAACACCACACTCGACGTGACCGTACTGAACAGGGTCACCGTACTCGACGTGACCGTACTGAACAGGGACACCACACTCGACGTGACCGTACTGAACACCACACTCGACGTGACCGTACTGAACAGGGACACCACACTCGTCGTGACCGTACTGAACAGGGACACCGCACTCGACGTGACCGTACTGAACACCACACTCGACGTGACCGTACTGAACAGGGACACCACACTCGACGTGACCGTACTGAACAGGGTCACCGTACTCGACGTGACCGTACTGAACAGGGACACCACACTCGACGTGACCGTACTGAACACCACACTCGACGTGACCGTACTGAACAGGGTCACCGTACTCGACGTGACCGTACTGAACAGGGTCACCGTACTCGACGTGACCGTACTGAACAGGGTCACCGTACTCGACGTGACCGTACTGAACAGGGACACCGTACTCGACGTGACCGTACTGAACAGGGACACCGTACTCGACGTGACCGTACTGAACAGGGTCACCGTACTCGACGTGACCGTACTGAACAGGGTCACCGTACTCGACGTGACCGTACTGAACAGGGACACCGCACTCGACGTGACCGTACTGAACAGGGTCACCGTACTCGACGTGACCGTACTGAACAGGGACACCGCACTCGACGTGACCGTACTGAACAGGGACACCACACTCGACGTGACCGTACTGAACAGGGTCACCGTACTCGACGTGACCGTACTGAACAGGGACACCACACTCGACGTGACCGTACTGAACAGGGTCACCACACTCGACGTGACCGTACTGAACAGGGACACCACACTCGACGTGACCGTACTGAACAGGGACACCACACTCGACGTGACCGTACTGAACAGGGTCACCACACTCGACGTGACCGTACTGAACAGGGACACCGCACTCGACGTGACCGTACTGAACAGGGACACCGCACTCGACGTGACCGTACTGAACAGGGTCACCACACTCGACGTGACCGTACTGAACACCACACTCGACGTGACCGTACTGAACAGGGTCACCACACTCGACGTGACCGTACTGAACAGGGACACCACACTCGACGTGACCGTACTGAACAGGGACACCACACTCGACGTGACCGTACTGAACAGGGTCACCGCACTCGACGTGACCGTACTGAACAGGGTCACCACACTCGACGTGACCGTACTGAACACCACACTCGACGTGACCGTACTGAACAGGGTCACCACACTCGACGTGACCGTACTGAACAGGGACACCACACTCGACGTGACCGTACTGAACAGGGACACCACACTCGACGTGACCGTACTGAACAGGGACACCGCACTCGACGTGACCGTACTGAACAGGGACACCGCACTCGACGTGACCGTACTGAACAGGGTCACCACACTCGACGTGACCGTACTGAACACCACACTCGACGTGACCGTACTGAACAGGGTCACCACACTCGACGTGACCGTACTGAACAGGGACACCACACTCGACGTGACCGTACTGAACAGGGACACCACACTCGACGTGACCGTACTGAACAGGGTCACCGCACTCGACGTGACCGTACTGAACACCACACTCGACGTGACCGTACTGAACAGGGTCACCGCACTCGACGTGACCGTACTGAACACCACACTCGACGTGACCGTACTGAACAGGGACACCGCACTCGACGTGACCGTACTGAACAGGGACACCACACTCGACGTGACCGTACTGAACAGGGACACCACACTCGACGTGACCGTACTGAACAGGGTCACCACACTCGACGTGACCGTACTGAACAGGGTCACCACACTCGACGTGACCGTACTGAACAGGGATACCACACTCGTCGTGACCGTACTGAACAGGGTCACCGCACTCGACGTGACCGTACTGAACAGGGTCACCACACTCGACGTGACCGTACTGAACAGGGTCACCACACTCGACGTGACCGTACTGAACAGGGATACCACACTCGTCGTGACCGTACTGAACAGGGATACCACACTCGACGTGACCGTACTGAACAGGGATACCACACTCGTCGTGACCGTACTGAAGAGGGTCACCACACTCGACGTGACCGTACTGAACAGGGACACCACACTCGACGTGACCGTACTGAACAGGGTCACCGCACTCGACGTGACCGTACTGAACAGGGACACCACACTCAACGTGACCGTACTGAACAGGGATACCGCACTCGACGTGACCGTACTGAACAGGGTAACCACACTCAACGTGACCGTACTGAACAGGGATACCGCACTCGACGTGACCGTACTGAACAGGGTAACCACACTCGACGTGACCGTACTGAACAGGGACACCGCACTCGACGTGACCGTACTGAACAGGGACACCGCACTCGACGTGACCGTACTGAACAGGGTCACCACACTCGACGTGACCGTACTGAACAGGGACACCACACTCGACGTGACCGTACTGAACACCACACTCAACGTGACCGTACTGAACACCACACTCAACGTGACCGTACTGAACAGGGTAACCACACTCGACGTGACCGTACTGAACAGGGACACCACACTCGACGTGACCGTACTGAACAGGGTCACCACACTCGACGTGACCGTACTGAACAGGGTAACCACACTCGACGTGACCGTACTGAACAGGGTAACCACACTCGACGTGACCGTACTGAACAGGGACACCACACTCGACGTGACCGTACTGAACAGGGTAACCACACTCGACGTGACCGTACTGAACAGGGACACCACACTCGACGTGACCGTACTGAACAGGGACACCACACTCGACGTGACCGTACTGAACAGGGTAACCACACTCGACGTGACCGTACTGAACAGGGTCACCACACTCGACGTGACCGTACTGAACAGGGACACCACACTCGACGTGACCGTACTGAACAGGAACACCGCACTCGACGTGACCGTACTGAACAGGGACACCACACTCGACGTGACCGTACTGAACAGGAACACCGCACTCGACGTGACCGTACTGAACAGGGTAACCACACTCGACGTGACCGTACTGAACACCACACTCGACGTGACCGTACTGAACAGGGATACCGCACTCGACGTGACCGTACTGAACAGGGATACCGCACTCGACGTGACCGTACTGAACAGGGTCACCGCACTCGACGTGACCGTACTGAACAGGGACACCACACTCGACGTGACCGTACTGAACAGGAACACCGCACTCGACGTGACCGTACTGAACAGGGACACCACACTCGACGTGACCGTACTGAACAGGGATACCGCACTCGACGTGACCGTACTGAACAGGGTAACCACACTCGACGTGACCGTACTGAACACCACACTCGACGTGACCGTACTGAACAGGGTCACCGCACTCGACGTGACCGTACTGAACAGGGTCACCGCACTCGACGTGACCGTACTGAACAGGGACACCACACTCAACGTGACCGTACTGAACAGGGTCACCACACTCGACGTGACCGTACTGAACAGGGTCACCACACTCGACGTGACCGTACTGAACAGGGACACCACACTCGACGTGACCGTACTGAACAGGGTCACCGCACTCGACGTGACCGTACTGAACAGGGTCACCGCACTCGACGTGACCGTACTGAACACCACACTCGTCGTGACCGTACTGAACAGGGTCACCGCACTCGACGTGACCGTACTGAACACCACACTCGACGTGACCGTACTGAACAGGGTCACCACACTCGACGTGACCGTACTGAACAGGGTCACCGCACTCGACGTGACCGTACTGAACACCACACTCGACGTGACTGTACTGAACAGGGACACCACACTCGACGTGACCGTACTGAACAGGGACACCACACTCGACGTGACCGTACTGAACAGGGACACCACACTCGACGTGACTGTACTGAACAGGGACACCACACTCGACGTGACTGTACTGAACAGGGACACCACACTCGACGTGACCGTACTGAACAGGGTCACCACACTCGACGTGACCGTACTGAACAGGGATACCGCACTCGACGTGACCGTACTGAACAGGGACACCACACTCGACGTGACCGTACTGAACAGGGACACCACACTCGACGTGACTGTACTGAACAGGGTCACCACACTCGACGTGACCGTACTGAACAGGGTCACCACACTCGACGTGACCGTACTGAACAGGGATACCGCACTCGACGTGACCGTACTGAACAGGGACACCACACTCGACGTGACCGTACTGAACAGGGACACCACACTCGACGTGACCGTACTGAACAGGGACACCACACTCGACGTGACCGTACTGAACACCGCACTCGACGTGACCGTACTGAACACCACACTCGACGTGACTGTACTGAACAGGGACACCACACTCGACGTGACTGTACTGAACAGGGTCACCACACTCGACGTGACCGTACTGAACAGGGACACCGTACTCGACGTGACCGTACTGAACACCACACTCGACGTGACCGTACTGAACAGGGTCACCACACTCGACGTGACCGTACTGAACAGGGACACCGCACTCGACGTGACCGTACTGAACACCACACTCGACGTGACCGTACTGAACAGGGTCACCGCACTCGACGTGACCGTACTGAACACCACACTCGACGTGACCGTACTGAACAGGGTCACCGCACTCGACGTGACCGTACTGAACAGGGTCACCACACTCGACGTGACCGTACTGAACAGGGACACCACACTCGACGTGACCGTACTGAACAGGGTCACCACACTCGACGTGACCGTACTGAAGAGGGTCACCACACTCGACGTGACCGTACTGAACAGGGTCACCACACTCGACGTGACCGTACTGAAGAGGGTCACCGCACTCGACGTGACCGTACTGAACAGGGTCACCACACTCGACGTGACCGTACTGAAGAGGGTCACCGCACTCGACGTGACCGTACTGAACACCACACTCGACGTGACCGTACTGAACAGGGACACCGCACTCGACGTGACCGTACTGAACAGGGACACCACACTCGACGTGACCGTACTGAACAGGGACACCACACTCAACGTGACCGTACTGAACAGGGACACCACACTCGACGTGACCGTACTGAACAGGGACACCACACTCAACGTGACCGTACTGAACAGGGACACCACACTCGACGTGACCGTACTGAACAGGGACACCGCACTCGACGTGACCGTACTGAACAGGGTCACCGTACTCGACGTGACCGTACTGAACACCACACTCGACGTGACCGTACTGAACAGGGACACCGCACTCGACGTGACCGTACTGAACAGGAACACCACACTCGACGTGACCGTACTGAACAGGGACACCACACTCGACGTGACCGTACTGAACACCACACTCGACGTGACCGTACTGAACAGGGTCACCACACTCGACGTGACCGTACTGAACAGGGTCACCACACTCGACGTGACCGTACTGAACAGGGTCACCACACTCGACGTGACCGTACTGAACAGGGATACCGCACTCGACGTGACCGTACTGAAGAGGGTCACCACACTCGACGTGACCGTACTGAACAGGGAAACCACACTCGACGTGACCGTACTGAACAGGGAAACCACACTCGACGTGACCGTACTGAACAGGGATACCGCACTCGACGTGACCGTACTGAACACCACACTCGACGTGACCGTACTGAAGAGGGTCACCACACTCGACGTGACCGTACTGAACAGGGTCACCACACTCGACGTGACCGTACTGAACAGGGACACCACACTCAACGTGACCGTACTGAACAGGGTCACCACACTCGACGTGACCGTACTGAACAGGGACACCACACTCGACGTGACCGTACTGAACAGGGTCACCGCACTCGACGTGACCGTACTGAACAGGGACACCACACTCGACGTGACCGTACTGAACAGGGACACCACACTCGACGTGACCGTACTGAACAGGGACACCACACTCGTCGTGACCGTACTGAACAGGGACACCACACTCGACGTGACCGTACTGAACAGGGACACCACACTCGACGTGACCGTACTGAACAGGGACACCACACTCGACGTGACCGTACTGAACAGGGTCACCACACTCGACGTGACCGTACTGAACAGGGACACCACACTCGACGTGACCGTACTGAACAGGGTCACCACACTCGACGTGACCGTACTGAACAGGGACACCACACTCGACGTGACCGTACTGAACAGGGACACCACACTCGACGTGACCGTACTGAACACCACACTCGACGTGACCGTACTGAACAGGGACACCACACTCGACGTGACCGTACTGAACAGGGACACCACACTCGACGTGACCGTACTGAACAGGGTCACCACACTCGACGTGACCGTACTGAACAGGGTCACCGCACTCGACGTGACCGTACTGAACAGGGTCACCACACTCGACGTGACCGTACTGAACAGGGACACCACACTCGACGTGACCGTACTGAACACCGCACTCGACGTGACCGTACTGAACAGGGTCACCACACTCGACGTGACCGTACTGAACAGGGTCACCGTACTCGACGTGACCGTACTGAACACCACACTCGACGTGACCGTACTGAACAGGGACACCACACTCGTCGTGACCGTACTGAACAGGGTCACCACACTCGACGTGACCGTACTGAACAGGGACACCACACTCGACGTGACCGTACTGAACAGGGACACCACACTCGACGTGACCGTACTGAACAGGGTCACCACACTCGACGTGACCGTACTGAACAGGGACACCACACTCGACGTGACCGTACTGAACAGGGTCACCACACTCGACGTGACCGTACTGAACAGGGTCACCGCACTCGACGTGACCGTACTGAACAGGGTCACCACACTCGACGTGACCGTACTGAACAGGGACACCACACTCGACGTGACCGTACTGAACAGGGACACCACACTCGACGTGACCGTACTGAACACCACACTCGACGTGACCGTACTGAACACCACACTCAACGTGACCGTACTGAACAGGGTCACCACACTCGACGTGACCGTACTGAACACCACACTCAACGTGACCGTACTGAACAGGGTCACCACACTCGACGTGACCGTACTGAACAGGGTCACCGTACTCGACGTGACCGTACTGAACACCACACTCGACGTGACCGTACTGAACAGGGTCACCACACTCGACGTGACCGTACTGAACACCACACTCGACGTGACCGTACTGAACAGGGTCACCACACTCGACGTGACCGTACTGAACACCACACTCAACGTGACCGTACTGAACAGGGTCACCACACTCGACGTGACCGTACTGAACAGGGTCACCGTACTCGACGTGACCGTACTGAACACCACACTCGACGTGACCGTACTGAACAGGGTCACCACACTCGACGTGACCGTACTGAACAGGGTCACCGCACTCGACGTGACCGTACTGAACAGGGTCACCACACTCGACGTGACCGTACTGAACAGGGTCACCACACTCGACGTGACCGTACTGAACAGGGTCACCGTACTCGACGTGACCGTACTGAACACCACACTCGACGTGACCGTACTGAACACCACACTCGACGTGACTGTACTGAACAGGGACACCACACTCGACGTGACCGTACTGAACAGGGACACCGCACTCGACGTGACCGTACTGAACACCACACTCGACGTGACCGTACTGAACAGGGACACCGCACTCGACGTGACCGTACTGAACAGGGTCACCACACTCGACGTGACCGTACTGAACACCACACTCGACGTGACCGTACTGAACACCACACTCGACGTGACTGTACTGAACAGGGTCACCACACTCGACGTGACCGTACTGAACACCACACTCGACGTGACTGTACTGAACAGGGTCACCACACTCGACGTGACCGTACTGAACACCACACTCGACGTGACCGTACTGAACAGGGACACCACACTCGACGTGACCGTACTGAACAGGGACACCGTACTCGACGTGACCGTACTGAACAGGGACACCACACTCGACGTGACCGTACTGAACAGGGACACCACACTCGACGTGACCGTACTGAACAGGGTCACCGTACTCGACGTGACCGTACTGAACAGGGACACCGCACTCGACGTGACCGTACTGAACAGGGTCACCACACTCGACGTGACCGTACTGAACAGGGACACCGCACTCGACGTGACCGTACTGAACAGGGTCACCACACTCGACGTGACCGTACTGAACACCACACTCGACGTGACCGTACTGAACAGGGTCACCACACTCGACGTGACCGTACTGAACAGGGACACCACACTCGACGTGACCGTACTGAACAGGGTCACCGCACTCGACGTGACCGTACTGAACAGGGTCACCGTACTCGACGTGACCGTACTGAACAGGGTCACCGTACTCGACGTGACCGTACTGAACAGGGACACCGCACTCGACGTGACCGTACTGAACAGGGTCACCACACTCGACGTGACCGCACTGAACAGGGACACCACACTCAACGTGACCGTACTGAACAGGGACACCGCACTCGACGTGACCGTACTGAACAGGGTCACCACACTCGACGTGACCGTACTGAACACCACACTCGACGTGACTGTACTGAACAGGGTCACCACACTCGACGTGACCGTACTGAACACCACACTCGACGTGACCGTACTGAACAGGGACACCACACTCGACGTGACCGTACTGAACAGGGACACCGTACTCGACGTGACCGTACTGAACAGGGACACCACACTCGACGTGACCGTACTGAACACCACACTCGACGTGACCGTACTGAACAGGGACACCGCACTCGACGTGACCGTACTGAACAGGGACACCGCACTCGACGTGACCGTACTGAACAGGGACACCACACTCGACGTGACCGTACTGAACAGGGTCACCACACTCGACGTGACCGTACTGAACAGGGTCACCACACTCGACGTGACCGTACTGAACAGGGACACCGCACTCGACGTGACCGTACTGAACAGGGTCACCACACTCGACGTGACCGTACTGAACAGGGACACCGCACTCGACGTGACCGTACTGAACAGGGACACCACACTCGACGTGACCGTACTGAACAGGGACACCACACTCGACGTGACCGTACTGAACAGGGTCACCACACTCGACGTGACCGTACTGAACAGGGTCACCACACTCGACGTGACCGTACTGAACAGGGACACCACACTCGATGTGACCGTACTGAACACCACACTCGACGTGACCGTACTGAACAGGGACACCACACTCGACGTGACCGTACTGAACAGGGTCACCACACTCGACGTGACCGTACTGAACAGGGACACCACACTCGACGTGACCGTACTGAACAGGGTCACCGCACTCGACGTGACCGTACTGAACAGGGACACCACACTCGACGTGACCGTACTGAACACCACACTCGACGTGACCGTACTGAACAGGGACACCACACTCGACGTGACCGTACTGAACAGGGACACCGCACTCGACGTGACCGTACTGAACACCACACTCGACGTGACCGTACTGAACAGGGACACCGCACTCAACGTGACCGTACTGAACAGGGACACCACACTCGACGTGACCGTACTGAACAGGGTAACCACACTCGACGTGACCGTACTGAACAGGGTCACCGTACTCGACGTGACCGTACTGAACACCACACTCGACGTGACCGTACTGAACAGGGTCACCACACTCGACGTGACCGTACTGAACAGGGTCACCGCACTCGACGTGACCGTACTGAACACCACACTCGACGTGACCGTACTGAACAGGGACACCACACTCGACGTGACCGTACTGAACACCACACTCGACGTGACCGTACTGAACAGGGACACCACACTCGACGTGACCGTACTGAACAGGGACACCACACTCGACGTGACCGTACTGAACAGGGTCACCACACTCGACGTGACCGTACTGAACAGGGTCACCACACTCGACGTGACCGTACTGAACAGGGACACCACACTCGACGTGACCGTACTGAACAGGGACACCACACTCGACGTGACCGTACTGAACAGGGTCACCGTACTCGACGTGACCGTACTGAACAGGGACACCGCACTCGACGTGACCGTACTGAACACCACACTCGATGTGACCGTACTGAACAGGGACACCGTACTCGACGTGACCGTACTGAACAGGGACACCACACTCGACGTGACCGTACTGAACAGGGACACCGCACTCGACGTGACCGTACTGAACACCACACTCAACGTGACCGTACTGAACAGGGTCACCACACTCGACGTGACCGTACTGAACAGGGTCACCGTACTCGACGTGACCGTACTGAACAGGGTCACCGCACTCGACGTGACCGTACTGAACAGGGTCACCGCACTCGACGTGACCGTACTGAACACCACACTCGACGTGACCGTACTGAACACCACACTCGACGTGACCGTACTGAACAGGGACACCGCACTCGACGTGACCGTACTGAACAGGGTCACCGTACTCGACGTGACCGTACTGAACAGGGACACCGTACTCGACGTGACCGTACTGAACAGGGTCACCGTACTCGACGTGACCGTACTGAACAGGGACACCACACTCGACGTGACCGTACTGAACAGGGACACCACACTCGACGTGACCGTACTGAACACCACACTCGACGTGACCGTACTGAACAGGGTCACCACACTCGACGTGACCGTACTGAACAGGGACACCACACTCGACGTGACCGTACTGAACAGGGACACCACACTCGACGTGACCGTACTGAACAGGGACACCGCACTCGACGTGACCGTACTGAACACCACACTCGACGTGACCGTACTGAACAGGGACACCACACTCGACGTGACCGTACTGAACAGGGTCACCGTACTCGACGTGACCGTACTGAACAGGGACACCACACTCGACGTGACCGTACTGAACAGGGACACCACACTCGACGTGACCGTACTGAACACCACACTCGACGTGACCGTACTGAACAGGGTCACCACACTCGACGTGACCGTACTGAACAGGGACACCACACTCGACGTGACCGTACTGAACAGGGACACCACACTCGACGTGACCGTACTGAACAGGGACACCGCACTCGACGTGACCGTACTGAACACCACACTCGACGTGACTGTACTGAACAGGGACACCACACTCGACGTGACCGTACTGAACACCACACTCGACGTGACCGTACTGAACAGGGACACCACACTCGACGTGACCGTACTGAACAGGGTCACCACACTCGACGTGACCGTACTGAACAGGGTCACCGCACTCGACGTGACCGTACTGAACAGGGTCACCACACTCGACGTGACCGTACTGAACAGGGACACCACACTCGACGTGACCGTACTGAACAGGGACACCACACTCGACGTGACCGTACTGAACAGGGACACCACACTCGACGTGACCGTACTGAATAGGGACACCACACTCGACGTGACCGTACTGAACAGGGACACCACACTCGACGTGACCGTACTGAACAGGGTCACCGCACTCGACGTGACCGTACTGAACAGGGTCACCGCACTCGACGTGACCGTACTGAACAGGGTCACCGCACTCGACGTGACCGTACTGAACAGGGTCACCGCACTCGACGTGACCGTACTGAACAGGGACACCACACTCGACGTGACCGTACTGAACAGGGACACCACACTCGACGTGACCGTACTGAACAGGGACACCACACTCGACGTGACCGTACTGAACAGGGTCACCGCACTCGACGTGACCGTACTGAACAGGGTCACCGCACTCGACGTGACCGTACTGAACAGGGACACCACACTCGACGTGACCGTACTGAACACCACACTCGACGTGACCGTACTGAACAGGGTCACCACACTCGACGTGACCGTACTGAACAGGGACACCACACTCGACGTGACCGTACTGAACACCGCACTCGACGTGACCGTACTGAACAGGGACACCACACTCGACGTGACCGTACTGAACAGGGTCACCGCACTCGACGTGACCGTACTGAACAGGGTCACCGCACTCGACGTGACCGTACTGAACAGGGACACCACACTCGACGTGACCGTACTGAACAGGGTCACCACACTCGACGTGACCGTACTGAACAGGGACACCACACTCGACGTGACCGTACTGAACAGGGACACCGCACTCGACGTGACCGTACTGAACAGGGACACCGCACTCGACGTGACCGTACTGAACAGGGTCACCACACTCGACGTGACCGTACTGAACAGGGACACCACACTCAACGTGACCGTACTGAACAGGGTCACCGTACTCGACGTGACCGTACTGAACAGGGACACCGCACTCGACGTGACCGTACTGAACAGGGACACCACACTCGACGTGACCATACTGAACAGGGTCACCGCACTCGACGTGACCGTACTGAACACCACACTCGACGTGACCGTACTGAACAGGGTCACCGCACTCGACGTGACCGTACTGAACAGGGACACCACACTCGTCGTGACCGTACTGAACAGGGTCACCGCACTCGACGTGACCGTACTGAACACCGCACTCGACGTGACCGTACTGAACAGGGACACCACACTCGACGTGACCGTACTGAACAGGGACACCACACTCGACGTGACCATACTGAACAGGGTCACCGCACTCGACGTGACCGTACTGAACACCACACTCGACGTGACCGTACTGAACAGGGTCACCGCACTCGACGTGACCGTACTGAACACCACACTCGACGTGACCGTACTGAACACCACACTCGACGTGACCGTACTGAACAGGGTCACCGTACTCGACGTGACCGTACTGAACAGGGTCACCACACTCGACGTGACCGTACTGAACAGGGACACCACACTCGACGTGACCGTACTGAACACCACACTCGACGTGACCGTACTGAACAGGGACACCGCACTCGACGTGACCGTACTGAACAGGGTCACCGCACTCGACGTGACCGTACTGAACAGGGTCACCACACTCGATGTGACCGTACTGAACAGGGTCACCACACTCGACGTGACCGTACTGAACACCACACTCGACGTGACCGTACTGAACAGGGTCACCACACTCGACGTGACCGTACTGAACAGGGTCACCACACTCGACGTGACCGTACTGAACACCACACTCGACGTGACCGTACTGAACAGGGTCACCGCACTCGACGTGACCGTACTGAAGAGGGTCACCACACTCGACGTGACCGTACTGAACAGGGTCACCGCACTCGACGTGACCGTACTGAACAGGGTCACCACACTCGACGTGACCGTACTGAACAGGGACACCGTACTCGACGTGACCGTACTGAACACCACACTCGACGTGACCGTACTGAACAGGGTCACCACACTCGACGTGACCGTACTGAACAGGGACACCGCACTCGACGTGACCGTACTGAACAGGGACACCGCACTCGACGTGACCGTACTGAACAGGGTCACCACACTCGACGTGACCGTACTGAACAGGGTCACCACACTCGACGTGACCGTACTGAACAGGGACACCGCACTCGACGTGACCGTACTGAACAGGGTCACCACACTCAACGTGACCGTACTGAACAGGGACACCACACTCAACGTGACCGTACTGAACAGGGTCACCGCACTCGACGTGACCGTACTGAACAGGGACACCGCACTCAACGTGACCGTACTGAACAGGGTCACCGCACTCGACGTGACCGTACTGAACAGGGACACCGCACTCAACGTGACCGTACTGAACAGGGTCACCGCACTCGACGTGACCGTACTGAACAGGGTCACCACACTCGACGTGACCGTACTGAACAGGGACACCGCACTCGACGTGACCGTACTGAACACCACACTCGACGTGACCGTACTGAACAGGGTCACCACACTCGACGTGACCGTACTGAACAGGGACACCACACTCGACGTGACCGTACTGAACACCACACTCGACGTGACCGTACTGAACACCACACTCGACGTGACTGTACTGAACAGGGACACCACACTCGACGTGACCGTACTGAACAGGGACACCACACTCGACGTGACCGTACTGAACACCACACTCAACGTGACCGTACTGAACAGGGACACCACACTCGACGTGACCGTACTGAACAGGGTCACCACACTCGACGTGACCGTACTGAACAGGGACACCGCACTCGACGTGACCGTACTGAACAGGGACACCGCACTCGACGTGACCGTACTGAACAGGGACACCGCACTCGACGTGACCGTACTGAACAGGGTCACCACACTCAACGTGACCGTACTGAACAGGGACACCGCACTCGACGTGACCGTACTGAACAGGGACACCACACTCGACGTGACCGTACTGAACACCACACTCGACGTGACTGTACTGAACAGGGACACCACACTCGACGTGACCGTACTGAACAGGGACACCGCACTCGACGTGACCGCACTGAACAGGGACACCACACTCGACGTGACCGTACTGAACAGGGTCACCACACTCGACGTGACCGTACTGAACAGGGACACCACACTCGACGTGACCGTACTGAACACCACACTCGACGTGACTGTACTGAACAGGGACACCACACTCGACGTGACCGTACTGAACAGGGACACCGCACTCGACGTGACCGCACTGAACAGGGACACCACACTCGACGTGACCGTACTGAACAGGGACACCGCACTCGACGTGACCGTACTGAACAGGGACACCACACTCGACGTGACCGTACTGAACAGGGACACCACACTCGACGTGACCGTACTGAACAGGGACACCACACTCGACGTGACCGTACTGAACAGGGACACCACACTCGACGTGACCGTACTGAACAGGGACACCACACTCGACGTGACCGTACTGAACAGGGACACCACACTCGACGTGACCGTACTGAACACCACACTCGACGTGACCGTACTGAACAGGGACACCGCACTCGACGTGACCGTACTGAACAGGGAAACCACACTCGACGTGACCGTACTGAACAGGGTCACCGCACTCGACGTGACCGTACTGAACAGGGTCACCACACTCGACGTGACCGTACTGAACAGGGTCACCACACTCGACGTGACCGTACTGAACAGGGACACCGCACTCGACGTGACCGTACTGAACAGGGACACCACACTCGACGTGACCGTACTGAACAGGGACACCGCACTCGACGTGACCGTACTGAACAGGGTCACCGCACTCGACGTGACCGTACTGAACAGGGACACCACACTCGACGTGACCGTACTGAACACCACACTCGACGTGACCGTACTGAACAGGGACACCACACTCGACGTGACCGTACTGAACACCACACTCGACGTGACCGTACTGAACAGGGACACCGCACTCGACGTGACCGTACTGAACAGGGTCACCGCACTCGACGTGACCGTACTGAAGAGGGTCACCGCACTCGACGTGACCGTACTGAACAGGGACACCACACTCGACGTGACCGTACTGAACAGGGACACCACACTCGACGTGACCGTACTGAACAGGGACACCACACTCGACGTGACCGTACTGAACACCACACTCGACGTGACCGTACTGAACAGGGACACCACACTCGACGTGACCGTACTGAACAGGGACACCGCACTCGACGTGACCGTACTGAACAGGGTCACCACACTCGACGTGACCGTACTGAACAGGGACACCACACTCGACGTGACCGTACTGAACAGGGACACCACACTCGACGTGACCGTACTGAACACCACACTCAACGTGACCGTACTGAACACCACACTCGACGTGACCGTACTGAACACCACACTCGACGTGACCGTACTGAACAGGGTCACCACACTCGACGTGACCGTACTGAAGAGGGTCACCACACTCGACGTGACCGTACTGAACAGGGACACCACACTCGACGTGACCGTACTGAACAGGGACACCACACTCGACGTGACCGTACTGAACAGGGTCACCACACTCGACGTGACCGTACTGAACAGGGACACCACACTCGACGTGACCGTACTGAACAGGGTCACCACACTCGACGTGACCGTACTGAACAGGGTAACCGCACTCGACGTGACCGTACTGAACAGGGACACCACACTCGACGTGACCGTACTGAACAGGGACACCGTACTCGACGTGACCGTACTGAACAGGGTCACCACACTCGACGTGACCGTACTGAACAGGGTCACCACACTCGACGTGACCGTACTGAACAGGGACACCGCACTCGACGTGACCGTACTGAACACCACACTCGACGTGACCGTACTGAACAGGGACACCACACTCGACGTGACCGTACTGAACAGGGTCACCACACTCGACGTGACCGTACTGAACAGGGACACCACACTCGTCGTGACCGTACTGAACAGGGACACCACACTCGACGTGACCGTACTGAACAGGGACACCACACTCGACGTGACCGTACTGAACAGGGTCACCGCACTCGACGTGACCGTACTGAACAGGGTCACCGCACTGACACCACACTCGACGTGACCGTACTGAACAGGGACACCACACTCGACGTGACCGTACTGAACACCACACTCGACGTGACCGTACTGAACAGGGACACCACACTCGACGTGACCGTACTGAACAGGGACACCGCACTCGACGTGACCGTACTGAACAGGGTCACCACACTCGACGTGACCGTACTGAACAGGGACACCACACTCGACGTGACCGTACTGAACAGGGACACCACACTCGACGTGACCGTACTGAACACCACACTCAACGTGACCGTACTGAACACCACACTCGACGTGACCGTACTGAACACCACACTCGACGTGACCGTACTGAACAGGGTCACCACACTCGACGTGACCGTACTGAAGAGGGTCACCACACTCGACGTGACCGTACTGAACAGGGACACCACACTCGACGTGACCGTACTGAACAGGGACACCACACTCGACGTGACCGTACTGAACAGGGTCACCACACTCGACGTGACCGTACTGAACAGGGACACCACACTCGACGTGACCGTACTGAACAGGGTCACCACACTCGACGTGACCGTACTGAACAGGGTAACCGCACTCGACGTGACCGTACTGAACAGGGACACCACACTCGACGTGACCGTACTGAACAGGGACACCGTACTCGACGTGACCGTACTGAACAGGGTCACCACACTCGACGTGACCGTACTGAACAGGGTCACCACACTCGACGTGACCGTACTGAACAGGGACACCGCACTCGACGTGACCGTACTGAACACCACACTCGACGTGACCGTACTGAACAGGGACACCACACTCGACGTGACCGTACTGAACAGGGTCACCACACTCGACGTGACCGTACTGAACAGGGACACCACACTCGTCGTGACCGTACTGAACAGGGACACCACACTCGACGTGACCGTACTGAACAGGGACACCACACTCGACGTGACCGTACTGAACAGGGTCACCGCACTCGACGTGACCGTACTGAACAGGGTCACCGCACTCGACGTGACCGTACTGAACAGGGACACCACACTCGACGTGACCGTACTGAACAGGGACACCACACTCGACGTGACCGTACTGAACAGGGACACCACACTCGACGTGACCGTACTGAACAGGGACACCACACTCGACGTGACCGTACTGAACAGGGACACCACACTCGACGTGACCGTACTGAACAGGGACACCACACTCGACGTGACCGTACTGAACAGGGACACCACACTCGACGTGACCGTACTGAACAGGGACACCACACTCGACGTGACCGTACTGAACAGGGACACCACACTCGTCGTGACCGTACTGAAGAGGGTCACCACACTCGACGTGACCGTACTGAACAGGGTCACCACACTCGACGTGACCGTACTGAACAGGGTCACCACACTCGACGTGACCGTACTGAACAGGGACACCGCACTCGACGTGACCGTACTGAACACCACACTCAACGTGACCGTACTGAACACCACACTCGACGTGACCGTACTGAACACCACACTCAACGTGACCGTACTGAACAGGGTCACCACACTCGTCGTGACCGTACTGAACAGGGACACCACACTCGACGTGACCGTACTGAACAGGGACACCACACTCGACGTGACCGTACTGAAGAGGGTCACCACACTCGACGTGACCGTACTGAACAGGGACACCACACTCGACGTGACCGTACTGAACAGGGACACCACACTCGATGTGACCGTACTGAACAGGGTCACCACACTCAACGTGACCGTACTGAACAGGGACACCACACTCGACGTGACCGCACTGAACAGGGACACCACACTCGTCGTGACCGTACTGAACAGGGTCACCGCACTCGACGTGACCGTACTGAACAGGGTCACCGCACTCGACGTGACCGTACTGAACAGGGACACCACACTCGACGTGACCGCACTGAACAGGGACACCACACTCGTCGTGACCGTACTGAACAGGGACACCACACTCGTCGTGACCGTACTGAACAGGGACACCACACTCGTCGTGACCGTACTGAAGAGGGTCACCACACTCGACGTGACCGTACTGAACAGGGTCACCGCACTCGATGTGACCGTACTGAACAGGGACACCGCACTCGACGTGACCGTACTGAACAGGGTCACCGCACTCGACGTGACCGTACTGAACACCACACTCGTCGTGACCGTACTGAACAGGGACACCGCACTCGACGTGACCGTACTGAACAGGGACACCGCACTCGACGTGACCGTACTGAACAGGGTCACCACACTCGACGTGACCGTACTGAACAGGGACACCGCACTCGACGTGACCGTACTGAACACCACACTCGTCGTGACCGTACTGAACAGGGACACCACACTCGACGTGACCGTACTGAACAGGGACACCGCACTCGACGTGACCGTACTGAACACCACACTCGACGTGACCGTACTGAACAGGGACACCACACTCGTCGTGACCGTACTGAACAGGGACACCGCACTCGACGTGACCGTACTGAACACCACACTCGACGTGACCGTACTGAACAGGGACACCACACTCGACGTGACCGTACTGAACAGGGTCACCACACTCGACGTGACCGTACTGAACACCACACTCGTCGTGACCGTACTGAACAGGGTCACCGCACTCGACGTGACCGTACTGAACAGGGACACCACACTCAACGTGACCGTACTGAACAGGGACACCACACTCGACGTGACCGTACTGAACAGGGTCACCGCACTCGACGTGACCGTACTGAACACCACACTCGACGTGACCGTACTGAACAGGGACACCACACTCAACGTGACCGTACTGAACAGGGACACCACACTCGACGTGACCGTACTGAACAGGGACACCACACTCGACGTGACCGTACTGAACAGGGACACCACACTCAACGTGACCGTACTGAACAGGGTCACCGCACTCGACGTGACCGTACTGAACAGGGACACCACACTCAACGTGACCGTACTGAACACCACACTCGACGTGACCGTACTGAACAGGGACACCGCACTCGACGTGACCGTACTGAACAGGGACACCACACTCGACGTGACCGTACTGAACAGGGTCACCGCACTCGACGTGACCGTACTGAACAGGGACACCACACTCAACGTGACCGTACTGAACAGGGTCACCACACTCGACGTGACCGTACTGAAGAGGGACAACACACTCGACGTGACCGTACTGAACACCACACTCGACGTGACCGTACTGAACAGGGACACCACACTCGACGTGACCGTACTGAACAGGGACACCACACTCGTCGTGACCGTACTGAACACCACACTCGACGTGACCGTACTGAACAGGGACACCACACTCGACGTGACCGTACTGAACAGGGACACCGCACTCGACGTGACCGTACTGAACAGGGACACCACACTCGACGTGACCGTACTGAACAGGGACACCGCACTCGACGTGACCGTACTGAACAGGGTCACCGTACTCGACGTGACCGTACTGAACAGGGTCACCGTACTCGACGTGACCGTACTGAAGAGGGACAGTGCAGTGAATGCTGAACAGGAGGCTGAAGAGACTGCAGGAGCAGTGCAGGCCACGTGTTTCCGTTTGGAGAAGATCAAACAGCAGCTACCAATTGCAGAAATGAGGAAGAATACAGATTCGATGGATAATGTGCTGGATGTGTGGTACATGCTGCCTTTTGCTGACTTTCCCTCGATTGAGGAAGAGACCTTTGGCCCTTCTCCCATTGAGTCAGGTGTAGCGGGGAGGGTTAGCTGTGTGCAGTGTGGGGCATGAGTGAGAGGTTGAGAGTGGAGTTGGTAGTGGGCCCAAGGTATCCCCAGTTGTGTCCGACCCTGAAGGGTTTAGGTGAGGGGGTACGGAGGTCTCAGAAGGATTAGGGAACTCCCAGATAGTTGGCCTAAGTAGCGCCTGAGGAACAGGGCGTGAGGGTTACTGTGTGGGGAGGAGATGTCACTGTTTGTGCTTGGGTTACGGTGTGTTGGTAGGAAAGGTGGTGAGTTTTTTAATAGTCATGAGGACATGACTTTTATTTGGTGGGGGGAGAGTGTAAAGGGGGTTTCTTTTTCTTTGTTACTGTTGGGGAAGGGTTTCTTTGTTTTGTTAAAAGCAGGAATGTTTCTTTGTTGCGAGAGAGTGCTGGAAGCTTGTTTGGGTTAAAATTTACTGATAACGAGAATTGTATTCCTTTGTAAACCAAATGGGGATTAATGTTCTTTCTTCTGAGTATGTAAGCTTTTGTCGACGGGCTTTTGGGCAGATCGGTGCGAGGGGGTTGAGAGAGAGGACGCAATGATGTAAGCTAGGCGAGGAACGGACCCCAGGCGGGGGTCCGAGGCCAGGAGGTACTCTGAGGAGGGGGGATGAAGCTAGATGTGGTTGGTTGACCACTCGGAGGGTCCTGAGCTGCGAGTCGAGGAGTTCGGAGGGGCTTTGAATGGTGGCCAGAAGACTTCAGTAATTGAGCTCCAACGGTTGTGCACAAAGTGGTTTGGATTTTGATAAGTTTGGCGCCTTTTCTTTATTTGTTTCTTCATATATACTGTATCGTTATTAATCACTTAGTTATAGTAACCTTTACAAATTGTACTCATTTAATCGCTTATGGTGTACTGTCTGTTTTTGGGCGAGGTGGGGACATCACACAGCATCCATACCAGCTGATTACCCAGTCTGGCGGGGCCGAAGGCTGCTCCCCCTAGACGAGAACGAGCTGAGCGGGCCTGAGGTGACCCAGGGAGTTACATATACATTCTCTGATAATGAATGCATTTTAAATCTCTGAACCCACAGATGGCCCTTGATCTTTGATGGAGATCGAAGCTACTGCACAGTGACCTGAGCCAGTACCTTTTCTGGATGGCACAGAGATGGGGACAATTTCTTTCACAAAAAATCCGGACTTCTGCGCTGTCTCAGTTCTCTCCTGCGACTGCAGAGCGAACCTGTCCTGGGCTTCCCGGCTCACATTCCATGATTTGGCCACGTTCTCCGCTGAGGAATGAAAAAACGATATAATAAACACTAGCAAACAAGAAGTTACTCAATCACCAGCCACTTCAAATGTAAAGGGACAGTACACAGTTAATGGCAGTGTTGATGACCAGAAAGATCTTGAGGTCCAGTCATGTCTCCATGAAAATGGCTGCACAATTTTGGCACTGCCTATTATTTATGGTACTGCCTACACCGTTTTGTGCACTTCATGCAGTCCTGTGTCGGTCTGTCGTTTAGTGTAGTTTCTGTGTTGTTTTACGTAGTTTCAGTGTAGTTTTTGTATTGTTTCATGTAGCACCGTGGCTCAGAAAAATGCTGTCTTGTGTTTACTGTGCACTGTATCAGCAGTTATGGTCGAAATGACAATAAAAGAATGACTTGACTTGATAAGGTGGTAAGAAAGGCATTTGCCATGCTTCTCTTTATTAGTTGAGACAGAGAGTCAAGGACCTGCACCACACACAAAATGCTGGTGGAACGCAGCAGGCCAGGCAGCATCTGTAGGGAGAAATACAGTCGACGTTTCGGGCCGAGATCCTTCGTCAGGACTAATGGAAAGAAGAGATAGTAAGAGATTTGAAAGTGGGAGGGGGAGGGGGAAATTCAAGGTGATAGGAGAAGAAACATCCGAGACGTCGACTGTACCTATTCCTATCAAAGCTGCCTGGCCTGCTATGTTCCACCAGCATTTTGCGTGTGTTGCTTGGATTTCCAGCATCTGCAGATTTCCCTGTAGATGCTGCCTGGCCTGCTGCGTTCCACCAGCATTTTGCGTGTGTTGCTTGGATTTCCAGCATCTGCAGATTTCCTCGTGCTTGCGAGTTCAAGGACCCAGAAGTTATGCTGCAGCTTTGTAAAGCTCTGGTTTAGCCGCATCTGGCGTTCTGGTCGCCCTATAATTGGAAGGATTTGGAGATCATGGACAGGACGTAGAACATGCTACCAGGACGCTGCCTCGATTCGAGGGCAAATGCTGTAAGGAGAGTCCGGACAAACTTGGGTTATTTTCTCTGGAGCAGCAGAGGTTGAGAGGAGATCTGACAGAGTTTTATAATATTATAAAAGGCATAGATAGAATAGACAGTCAGAATCTTTTCCCCAGGATTGAAGTGTCCAATTCCAGAGGGCATATGCACTTAAGATAAGAAGTTCACAGGAGATGTGCAGGGCAAATTGTTTTTTTTTAAAATACACACAGAGTGATGGGTCCCTGAAATGTTCTACCAGGGACGGTGGTGAAGGCAGATACTGTAGCGGTGTTCAAGAGGCTGTATGGGTAGGCAGGAAATGGAGGGATATGGACCATAGGGCCTGTTCCTGAACAGTTCTGTTCTACATTTAATGTCAGGTACATAACTGGTGGACTAGCTAGTCACCTGTGGCGATCAGACTGTCACCCCCTTGACCGATCTTCAGTTCTGATGTAATGAACCCCTGTGTCCTAATTACCCAGCACTGAGATCACAGTTAGCTGTGGAGAGAAAAGCCTCCGACTTAAAAAGCGAGCGGGGCCTGTGGGACTTCCTGCAGAGCTGGAGATTGAGGGGGGGGGGGGGGGGGGGGTTACTAGGCACTTGGCAAGGGCCAATAAAAAGAAGTTATGTTTAAGCTGAGCGGCCATTGTTGGAGTGAGACAGAGCTAGACTGGGGATCTGAGGCTCTGGCTTGAGAGACCTGGGCAAGAGAGAAACGGCTAGGGCGGGGGTCGGCAACCCGCGGCTCTTTCAACTCTGTGCTGCAGCTCCCTGTGGCTTTGGAAAATAAATGAGTATTTAATTAAAATGTATTTTATGTTAGTTTGTTAGTTTTTGAAATATAAGTCTAAATTTGAAGATTATGGTGATCTTGTACAATCTAAATAAAACGTTGTGGCGACCCATTTCCTGGCACATCCGAACCGGCTCACAATTTGCCAGCGTTCCGGCTAAGGGAGATAGCCTACGGGGGTTTGTGAGTACGTGTCTTTTGGAGCATCCGCACCCATGGGGGGCAGGTTGAGAGAGGCTTAAAAGCAAGGCTGTGTAGTTCGAATAAAGTTATCTTTGACTGCAGTTTAACCACTCCGTGTCGTTATTTTAGCGCTACGTGTAGCACACTGCTACAACGTGTTTTTATCGCTATTAATATACGTCACCACTGCCAATGCCTGACACCCGCCAGTGCGCGATTTCTTTTAATTTTTCGATCCAAGGTAGGCTAACGATGTAGTAACCTTCAACCCAACGTCTTTTTTTCGGAGTTCAAAATGTTTTTGTTGCATGCAGAAATGTAATTTCGTTTGCTCTGCAGGAGTTCATCGATTTCATTAATGCAACACATTATAGTTTGTTTATGCATAGCATAAAGGCAAAAAAAAAGCTGTTGTATGCAGTGTTATTTCATTTTAAATGTCAAACGGGTTTTGTGGCTCCCAGTGTTTTCCTTTCTGTGGGAAGCGGGTCCATATGGCTCTTTCAGTGGTAAGGGTTGCCGACCCCTGGGCTAGGGTGAGGTTTCTATCAAGTTTCTCCTTCTTAATATATTAGTGTCTAGCTGGAGTAGTGAGATGGAGCTTGGGTCAGTGGAGTGCTCCTCATGCAAGATGTGAGAAACTGGGAGCCTTGAGGGAGCACTTGCTAGGGGCGTTGTCAGGTTTGTCCCATTGAAGCAAGGGAAGGACAGTAGGGTGAAGAAACCTCGGTCGACAAAAGATGTGGAACATCTAGTCAAGAGGAAGAAAGAAGCTTACTTAGGGTTTAGGAAGCAAGGATCAGACCAGGCTCCAGAGAGTTACAAGGTAGCCATGAAGGAGCTGAAGAATGAACTTAAGAGAGCTAGAAGGAGGCATGAGAAGGTCTTAGCAAGTAGGATTGAACTAGATATGAGGGTGGAGGGAAACCAGAGTGTAGGAACAGATGTATGGGAGAAGGAAGAAAAAGACAGTAAAGTTCTTTGTACTGAGAAACAGAGAGGAAGAGGTGGAGAATTTATTAAATGCATTTATTTTAATGCTAGGAGCATTGTAAGAAAGGTGGATGAGCTTAGAGCATGGATTGATACCTGGAAATATGATGTTGTAACTATTAGTGAAACATGGTTGCAGGAGGGGTGTGATTGGCAAATAAATATTCCTGGATTTCGTTGCTTCAGGTGTGATAGAATCGGAGGGACAAGAGGGAGAGGTGTTGTGTTGCTTGTCAGAGAAAATATTACAGCAGTGCTCTGGCAGGATAGATTAGAGGACTCGTCTAGGGAGACTATTTGGGTGGAATTGACAAATGGGAAAGGTGTTGTAACACTTATAGGGGTGTATTATAGACCACCTAATGGGGAGCGAGAATTGGAGGAGCAAATTTGCAAGAAGATAGATATTTGTAGTCAGCACAGGGTTGTGATTGTGGGAGATTTTAATTTTCCCACATAGACTGGGAAGCCCATACTGTAAAAGGGCTGGATGGTTTGGAGTTTGTAAAATGTGTGCAGGATAGTTTTTTGCAGCAATACATAGAGGTACCAACTAGAGAAGGGGCAGTGTTGGATCTCCTGTTAGGGAATGAGATAGGTCAGGTGACGGAGGTATGTGTTGGGGAGCACTTTGGGTCCAGTGATCACAATGCCATTAGTTTCAATATAATTATGGAGAAGGATAGGACTGGACCCAGGGTTGAGATTTTTGATTAGAGAAAGGCTAACTTTGAGGAGGTGCAAAAGGATTTAGAAGGAGTGGATTGGGACAATTTGTTTTATGGGAAGGATGTACTAGAGAAATGGAGGTCATTTAAAGGTGAAATTTTGAGGGTACAGAATCTCCATGTTCCTGTTAGGTTGAAAGGAAAAGTTTGAGAGAGCCATGGTTTTCAAGGGATATTGGAAACTTGGTTAGGAAAAAGAGAGATATCTACAATAGATATAGGCAGCATAGAGTAAATGAGGTGCTCGAGGAATATAAAGAATGTAAGAAGAATCTTAAGAAAGAAATAAGAAAAGCTAAAAGAAGATATGAGGTTGCTTTCTCAAGTAAGGTGAAAATAAATCCAAAGGATTTCTGCAGTTATATTATTAGCAAAAGGATAGTGAGGGATAAAATTGGTCCCTTAGAGAATCAGAGTGGACAGCTATGTGTGGAGCCAAAAGAGACGGGGGAGATTTTGAACAATTTCTTTTCTTCGGTAGAAGGAAAAAGAAGATATTGAATTATGTAAGGTAAGGGAAACAAGTAGGAAAGTTATGGAAACTATGACGATTAAAGAGGAGGAAGTACTGGCACTTTTAAGGAATATAAAAGTGGATAAATCTCCAGGTCCTGACAGGATATTCCCTGGGACCTTGAGGGAAGTTAGTGTAGAAATGGCAGGGGCTCTGACAGAAATATTTCAAATGTCAGTAGAAACGGGGATGGTGCCAGAGGATTGGTGTAATGCTCATGTGGTTCCATTGTTTAAAAAGGGTTCTAAGAGTAAACTTAGCAATTATAGGCCTGTCAGTTTGACATCAGTGGTCGGTAAACTAATGGAAAGTATTCTTAGAGATGGTATATGTAATTATCTGGATAGACAAGGTCTGATTAGGAACAGTCAACATGAATTTGTGCGTGGAAGGTCATGTTTGACAAATCTTATTGAATTTTTTGAAGAGGTTACGAGGAAAGTTGACGAGGGTAAAGCAGTGGATGTTGTCTATATGGACTTCAGTAAGGCCTTTGACAAGGTTCTGCATGGAAGGTTAGTTAGGAAGGTTCAATCATTAGGTATTAATATTGAAGTAGTAAAATGGATTCAACAGTGGCTGGATGGGAGACACCAGAGAGTAGTGGTGGATAACTGTTTGTCAGGTTGGAGGCCGGTGACTAGTGGTGTGCCTCAGGGATCTGTACTGGGTCCAATGTTGTTTGTCATATACATTAATTATCTGGATGATGGGGTGGTAAATTGGATTAGTAATTATGCAGATGATACTAAGGTAGGTGGCGTTGTGGATAATGAAGTAGGTTTTCAAAGATTGCAGAGAGATTTAGGCCAGTTAGAAGAGTGGACTGAACGATGGCAGATGGAGTTTAATGCTGATAAGTGTGAGGTGCTATATTTTGGTAGGAATAATCAAATAGGACATACTTGGTAAATGGTAGGGCATTGAAGAATGCAGTAGAACAGAGTGATCTAGGAATAATAGTGCATAGTTCCCTGAAGGTGGAATCTCATGTGGATAGGGTGGTGAGGAAAGCTTTTGGTATGTTGGCCTTTATAAATCAGAGCATTGAGTACAGGAGTTGGGATGTAATGTTAAAATTGCACAAGGCGTTGTTAAGGCCGAATTTGGAATATTGTGTACAGTTCTGGCCACCGAATTATAGGAAAGATGTCAACAAAATAGCGAGACTTAGAGGAGATTTACTAGAATGTTACCAGGGTTTCAGCACCTAAGTTACAGGGAAAGGTTGAACGAGTTAGGTCTTTATTCTTTGGAGCGTAGAAGGTTGAGGGGGGACTTGATAGAGGTATTTAAAATTATGAGGGGGATACATAGAGTTGATGTGGATAGGCTTTTTTCATTGAGAGTAGGGGAGATTCAAACAAGAGGACATGAGTTGAGAGTTAGGGGGCAAAAGTTTAAGGGTAACTCGAGGGGGAATTTCTTTACTCAGAGAGTGGCAGCTGTGTGGAACGAGCTTCCAGTAGAAGTGGTAGAGGCAGGTTCGGTATTGTCATTTAAAGTAAAATTGGATAGGTATATGGACAGGAAAGGAATGGAGGGTTATGGGCTGAGTGCGGGCCAGTGGGACTAGGTGAGAGTAAGTGTTCGGCACGGACTAGAAGGGCCGAGATGGCCTGATTCTGTGCTGTGATTGTTATACGGTTACAGGATTAAGGTGCTCTATACATCCTCTCTACACTGGAGGACGGCCCCAGTGAGGGAAGAACCAATCGGATAAGAGGAATTGTTTGGAGTCGGAGGAGGTACGGGTGGTCCTTAATGAATACCTTGGTTCAGTATTCACCAGTGAGAGGAATGTTGACATCTGTGAGGAAAGTGTAAGACAAGCTGATATGCTACAATATGTCAAACATTAAGTAAAAATGGTGTGTCAGAACTTTTTAAAAACATCAGGACAGGTAAGTCCCCGAACTCCGGGAATGATGGGATGTGAGGGAAGAGGTTGCTGCACCTTTGGTTGATGATCTTTGTATCCACACTGACCACAGGAGTACGTCCAGAAGATTGGAGAATGGCAATTGGTATTTCTTTGTTCAAGAAGGTAGTAGGGATAATCATAGGAATTGCAGATTAGTGAGTCTTACATCAGTGGTGGACAAACTATTGGAGACGATTCCTAAAGACAAGATTTATGGACTCTTGGCAAAGCAAGGGCTGATTAGGGATAGTCAGAATGACTATCACAGGCAACTGAATTCTTTGAGGAAGTGACAAACAAATTGATGAAGGCAGACCAATGTATATGGATTTTAGTACGGAGTTTGATAAGATTCCTCAGGGGAGGTTCATTCTGGAAGTCAGGAGACATGGGATCTGGGGAAACTTGGCTGTGTGGACACAGATGGGCTTACCTGCAGAAGCCAAAGGGTGTTTGGAGTTGGAGTGCATTCTGCCTGGTGTTCCTCAGGGATTTGTTTGGGGATCACTGTTCTTTGTGATTTTTATAAATGACTGGGATGAGGAAGTGGACAGGCGGATTAGTAAGTTTTCAGATGACACCAAGCTTGGTGGTGTTATGGATAGGGTAGAAGGATATCATAGGCTACAATGGGGCATAATTGGGTAGAGAGAGGACATCGGAAACTTGCCTCATTCACTGAAGCAGAGGGTATACAAGAAGAGAGATATGGTACAAGGTTTGGTGCATTAGGGTACTGTGTGCAGTTCTGATCATCACACTAAAGGACCAGAGACAGGCACCTCCAGAACAGCATATTCCCTTAAAGCTGCAGCAAATTCCTCACACGGGATTGAGCAGTGAGAGACAGCAGCGATTAAATCCCTCTTATATTCTTCCAAAGAGTCACTGCCAAGGTGTTAGAGTTGTGTTTGTGCCCGAGACAGCACTGACGACTCGATGAGATGGTGGCAGGTTTACCTGTGATTCCCATGTGGTAACCGTGAAATGCATCCGTCAGCCCATCGCACAGAATGCTATCCTGAAGGGAGGCGTTGCCCATTTTGTATCCAGCTCTCATCTGCACCACGTGTGGAGCCTGGGGACGAAAGGTCCTGCAGTTGTTACAGCCACACTGGCGCAGGTCTGTCCGCTACAGATGCTTGTGATGCACACGCAGTGAAAGGGCGGACATGCAGCACAGGACAATGTCCACAGGGCAGAGATACAGTACAGGACAGTGTCCACGGGGCGGAGATACAGTACAGGATAGTGTCCACAGGGCTGAGATACAGTACAGGACAGTGTCCACAGGGCAGAGATACAGCTCAGGACAGTGTCCACAGGGCAGAGATACAGCTCAGGACAGTGTCCACAGGGCAGAGATACAGCACAGGACAGTGTCCACAGGGCAGAGATACAGCACAGGACAGTGTCCACAGGGCGGAGATTCAGTACAGGACAGTGTCCACAGGGCGGAGATTCAGTACAGGACAGTGTCCACAGGGCGGAGATTCAGTACAGGACAGTGTCCTCAGGGCGGAGATACAGCTCAGGACAGTGTCCACAGGGCGGAGATACAGCACAGGACAGTGTCCATAGGGCAGAGATACAGCACAGGACAGTGTCCACAGGGCGGAGATATAGCTCAGGACAGTGTCCACAGGGCGGAGATACAGCTCAGGACAGTGTCCACAGGGCGGAGATACAGCACAGGACAGTGTCCACAGGGCGGAGATACAGCTCAGGACAGTGTCCACAGGGCGGAGATACAGCTCAGGACAGTGTCCACAGGGCAGAGATACAGCTCAGGACAGTGTCCACAGGGCAGAGATACAGCACAGGACAGTGTCCACAGGGCAGAGATACAGCTCAGGACAGTGTCCACAGGGCAGAGATACAGTACAGGACAGTGTCCACAGGGCAGAGATACAGCACAGGACAGTGTCCACAGGGCAGAGATACAGCACAGGACAGTGTCCACAGGGCAGAGATACAGTACAGGACAGTGTCCACAGGGTGGAGATTCAGTATAGGACAGTGTCCACAGGGCAGACATACAGCACAGCTCAGTGTTCACAGGGCGGAGATACAGCACAGGTCAGAGTCTGCAGGATGCAGGGCGGAAATACAACACAGGACAGTGTCCTTAGATAGTAACCCCATGACCCCGGTACCCAGACTGTACGCAAGCTAACTGCTCTCAGTCTGTGATCACCACGCGACCCTCATGTCTGTCTGCTCTCTGCCCCAAATCCCAGAGGTTCCAGCTGTAGGAAGTTCCAAGTAAAATTTCTTATCAGAGTACATACATGTGGTGAAAATAAACTTGATTTGAACTTTGGGCAACCTTCTACAAAGCAGTAGCTCACTGTACCTGCAACACCAACTTCTGCCTCGCATTGCTGGGCAGTGGTTAGATAATTCCCTCAGCATTTTTACTTCGGAAAGTGGATTATCACACTAGCTGCAGACACCAACCCTCCTTCGACCCCTCAACACCAGGGCCCCAACTCTCTCCAAAGCCGTCCTACCACAACACCCTGCTTCACAGGGGAACTGGGACCAGGCAGCCGATCAGCCGAGACCGTAGCTCACCACTGCCGACTCGGGGGGTGGGGGTGTTCATACCTGGCTCATGCTCTCCATTCCTCCAGCGACCACGATGTCAGAGCACCCCGTCAGGATGGCTTGAGCAGCCAGACACACCGCCTTCAGTCCGGAACCACACACCATCTGGCAGCTCCACGCTGGCACCTGGTAGGGGATTCCTGCCCCCACACTAGCCTGGCGGGCCGGGTTCTGTCCTTCGCCTGCAGAGGAAAGGAAGGTTAGAGCAGGAAAACTGCAGGGACTGACCAAAGCAGACTGCTTCACATGCAGCGGGTGATTCTCTAGTACTCAGAAGACGATTTTGTTGCATTGTGCTTAAGCATTTTCTCTCTCACGAGCCACTGGTCACACTGGGTACTGGTTCCTTCTGTGGTAAGTAACTCACTCGTCATTGCATTGGACAAAATACAACTGTAAATCTCCGTGGTCAAGTGCAGTGCCGACAAAGTGTTTAATAAAACTAGAGCGGGCGCCACAGTTAGTCATGACCATGTACAGCACAAAGACAGGCCCTGGGCCACGCCAACCAAGATTCCCCTCTAAATCAATCCCATCTTCCAGCATTGGTCCACACCTTTCTGAAGCAGGGTTTCCCAGCCAGGGACCACTGCTCTCTGTGTACATGTCCAAGTACTTTTTTAACATGTTCTGCTCAGCCTCTTCCTCTGGCAGCTCATTCCAGAAATGGACCTCCCTCTGGGTGGAAGAAAAATGTATTGCCCCTCAAGTCCTATTAAATCAGTTTTATTATCACCAGCCTGTGTCGTAAAAATTGTTAACTTAGCAGCGGCGGTTCAATGCAATACATAATATAGAAGAAAAAAAACCAAAATAAAATAATAATAAGTCAATGAATTACAGCATACATATATTGAATAGATTAAAATTGTGCAAAAAACAGAAATAATATATATTAAAAAAAGTGAGGTAGTGTCCAAGAGTTCAATGTCCATTTAGGAATCGGATGGCAGAGGGGAAGAAGCTGTTCCTGAATCACTGAGTGTGTGCCTTCAGGCTTCTGTACCTCCTACCTGATGGTAACAGTGAGAAAAGGGCATGCCCTGGGTGCTGGAGGTCCTTAATAATGGACGCTGCCTTTCTGAGACACCCTGAAGATGTCCTGGGTATTTTGTAGGCTAATGAGCAAGATGGAGCTGCAGATGCTTTCGGTCCTGTGCAGTAGCCCCTCGATACCAGACAGTGATGCAGCCTGTCAGAATGCTCTCCATGGTACATCTATAGAAGTTTTGAGTGTATTTGTTGACATAGCAAATCTCTTCAAACTAATGAAGTATAGGCCCTGTCTTGCCATCTTCATAACTACATCGATATGTTGGGACCAGGTTAGATCCTCAGAGAACTTGACACCCAGGAACTTGAAACTGCTCACTCTCTCCACTTCTGATCTCTCTGAGGATTGGTATGTGTTCCTTCATTTTACCTTCCGTTAGTCCACAATCAGCTCTTTCGTCTTACCGACGTTGAGTGCCAGGTTGTTACCGCGATACCACTCCACTAGTTGGCATATCTCGCTCCTGTAAGCCCTCTCGTCACTGTCAGAGATTCTACCAACAATCGTTGTACCATCAGCAAATTTAAAGATGGTATTTAAGCTATGCCTAGTCACACATTCATGGGTATAGAGAGAGTAGAGCAATGGGCTAAGCACACACACAATTGAGGTACATCAGTGTTGATCGTCAGCGAGGAGGAAATGTTATCACCAATCCACACAGAGTGTAGTCTTCCGGTTAGGAAGTTGAGGATCCATATGTAACTTCTGTAACCTCTCAATCAGGATTGTGGGAATGATGGTATTAAATGCTGAGCTATAATCGATGAACAGCATCCTAACATAGGTGTTTGTGTCGTCCAGGTGGTCTAAGGCTGTGTGGAAAGCCATTGAGATTGCATCTGCCGTTGACCTATTGTGGTGATAGGCTAGGGGTCGGCAACGTTTACCACTGAAAGAGCCAATATGGACCCATTTCCCACAGAAAAGAAAACATTGGGAGCCACAAAACCCGTTTGACATTTAAAATGAAATAACACTGCATACAACGTTTTTTTTTGCCTTTATGCTATGTATAAACAAACTATAATGTGTTGCATTTATGAAATTGATGAACTCCTGCAGAGAAAACGAAATTACATTTCTGCATACAACAAAAACATTTTGAACTCCGAAAAAAAGACGTTGGGTTGAAGGTTACTCCATAGGTAGCCTACCTTGGATCGAAGAATTAAAAGAAAGCGCGCACTGGCGGGTGTCAGGCATTGGCAGTGGTGATGTATATTAATAGCGATAAAAAACACGTTGTAGCGGTGTGCTACACGCAGCGCTAAAATAACAACACTGCAGTCAAAGGTAACTTTATTCGAACTAAACAGCCTTGCTTTAAAGCCTCCCTCAACCTGTCCCCGTGGGCACGGATGCTCCAAAAGACACGTACTCACAAACCCCCGTAGGCTATCTCCCTTAGCCTGAACGGTGGCTAATTGTGAGCTGGTTTGGATGTGCCAGGAAATGGGGTCTCCACAACGTTTTTAGATTGTACAAGATCACCATAATCTTCAAATTTCGAATTACATTTCAAAAACTAACAAACCACGGGGAGCCGCAGCACAGAGATGAAAGAGTCGCATGCGGCTCCGGAGCCGCGGGTTGCCGACCCCTGTGATAGGCAAATTGCAATGGGTCCAGGTCCTTGCTGAGGTAGGAGTTCAGTCTAGTCATGACCATCCTCTCAAAGCATTTCATCACTGTCGATGTGAGTGCTACCAGGCGATGGTCATTAAGACAGTTCACATTATTCTTCTTAGACACCGGTTTTTTGCTTTTTGCTTTTTGAAGCAAGTGGGAACTTCGGCCCATAGCAGTGAGAGTTTGAAAATGTCCTTGAATACTCCCGCTAGTTGGTTGGCACAGGTTTTCAGAGCCTTACCAGGTACTGCATCGGGACATTCCGCCTTGCGAGGGTTCACTCTCGTTAAAGACAGTCTAACATCGGCCTCTGAGACGGAGATCACAGGGTCATCAGGTGCAGCAGGGATCTTCACAGCTGTACTTACATATTCCCTTTCAAAGCGGGCACAGATGGTGTTGAGTTCATCTGGTAGTGAAGCATCACTGCCATTCATTCTATTGAATTTCGCTTCGTAGGAAGTAATGTCTTGCAAACCCTGCCAGAGTTGCCATACATCTGATGTCACCTTCAACCTTGTTCGAAATTGTCTCTTCACCCTTGAAATAGTCCTCTGCAAATCATACCTGGTTTTCTGGTACAGACCTGGGTCACCAGACTTGAATGTCACAGATCTAGCCTTCAGCAGACGACATACCTCCTGGTTCATCCATGGTTTTGGTCTGGAAGTGTACAGTAAGACTTTGTGGGTACACACACTCATCCACACAGGCTTTAATGAAGTCGGTAACAACTGCAGCAAACTCATCCAGGTTCGAAGAGGAATCCCTGAATACAGTCCAGTCCGCCGATTCAAAGCAGTCCTGCGGAGGCTCCTGTGCTTCCCTTGTCCAAACCTCCTTGGTCCTCACTGCTGGTGCTGCAGTCTTCAGTCTCTGCCTGTACTCAGGGAGTAGAAATACAACCAAGCGTTCAGACTTCCCGAAGTGAGGGCGTGGAACAGCACGGTAGGCATTCTTGACGGTGGTCTAACAATGGTCCAGTGTGTTGTTTCTTCTGGTGTTGCAAGCGATCTATTGATGGTAATTGCTCAGTGATTTTTTTCAGACTGGCCTGGTTAAAATCCCCCAAAATAATGGTGACATCGTTAGGGTGCGCTGTTTCATGCATGTTGATCCCAATGCTCAGATCATCTAAAGCCTGATTGACATTGGCCTGAGGTGGAATGTATACCGCTACCAAAACGAGAGGACATGATTTGAGAGTTAGGGGGCAAAAGTTTAAGGGAAACACGAGGGGGTATTTCTTTACTCAGAGAGTGATAGCTGTGTGGAATGAGCTTCCTGTAGAAGTAATAGAGGCCAGTTCAGTTGTGCCATTTAAGGTAAAATTGGATAGGTATATGGACAGGAAAGGAGTGGAGGGTTATGGGCTGAGTGCGGGTAGGTGGGACTAGGTGAGATTAAGAGTTCGGCACGGACTAGGAGGGCCGAGATGGCCTGTTTCCGTGCTGTGATTGTTATATGGTTAAAATGACCCCAGACAACTCCCGTGGTGGGTAAAAAGCACAGCACTTAAATGCTGGATATTCCAGGTCTGATGAATAGAATCGGGACAGCACTGATATATTTGTGCATCAAGAAGAGTTGATCATGAGGCATACTCCTCAAACTCTGCTTTTGAGAGACTCTGTAGATCTGTCCTGGCAGTGTATAGTAAACCTGTCGACCTGAATTGCTGTTTCCGGTACAGAAGGGGTTAACCATGATGCCGCGAAACAAAGGGCACACACGGTCCTAATGTCCCTCTGATTCAGCATCCTAGCTCTGAGATCATCATTCACCAGCGACTGCATGTTTGCCTGCAAGGTAATTGTTGGTGGCTTGCTGCCGCTTACGCGCGGGAGTGAGGAGCTGCGGGGGGTGGGGTGGGGGGTCTTTGGGGTTCTATCATTTGACAGTCGTTCATTCTTCGGGGGCGCTCCGCTGTTTTCGTGGATGGTTGCGAAGAAAAAGCATTTCAGGATGTATATCGTATACATTTCTCTGACATTAAATGCACCTTTGACCTTTGTGATGGTCAGTACTGGGAGGTTAAAACCCCATTTCCTGTATGCCTGACCTGCAGCCACACTTCCTGCGTGGAATCCGGTGAACAGTCTGTCCACAATCAGCATTGATTCCGTCAGTTTTAAGAAGCAATAGTTTGTTTAAACTCATTAAGACATCTTTTTTGAGTGTACTGACCTTGGAAGCAGTCGTGCTTTTTCCTATCAGGCTGAAACAAGAATATTTAATCGTATCCATTGAGAGTTCTGCTGCTACATGAGTCGCCCCTAGGCACTCCGAAATGTCTCCCTTTCCACCTTAAATCTCCAGTTTCTGATTCCACAACCCTGGGAAAAAGACTGTGGGCATTTACCCTATTCACGCTTCACATTTATCAGATGGAAGATCCTAACAATCAGAACACCACTGAGGAACAAGTTGTTCAAAGATTGGAGCTGTTTGTGTCCGGGGAGAGAACGGGTAGTGGAACCAGTCCGCTCGGTTGCCTGTGGTACCTTAAAAATGGACATCTTTCCTAAACCCTTCCAGTCGCGCCATTTACTCAAATTAGTTTGAATCTATTGGAGTATCCAGCCCAAAACAACAAAGAACAGAGATTTAAAATATTGCAGAACATTGGTAGGCTATTTGGCAGTTTGGTTGAACACTGAGCTTGGCAAAATGTTTGCAGACATTTTGGCTCCAAGCAAGAAGCCGTCATCAGAAATAGGAGCAGGAGTTGGCCGTCCGGCCCATCGAGCCTGCCCCGCCATTCAATAAGATCATGGACTCACCTCCTTTTCCCCATAACTCTCAATTCCCCCACTGTGCAAAAATCTATCCAACCTTGTCTTAAATATATTTACTGAGGTAGCCTCCGCTGCTTCATTAGGCAGACAATTCCACAGATTCACCAGTTCCTCCTCTGTCCTAAATCTACTCCCCCAGATCTTGCGCCTATGTCCCTAGTTCTAGTAAAGAAGTAGATGCACGTGTGAGGGTGCTCTCTCCTCAGCTTACACACTCATCTGGGGTCCAGATAGATATTGATCAGATGTCAATTTGGTTGGCTTGTTCAAAACCCGGTGGAGAGTTTAGCAGGAGAGGATTCTGACTGGCTAGCTTCGAGGGAGGTCCGTAGGAAGCTTTTGCTTCACTGTTCAGGTCCTGAGATAACCGGCAATTCCCTGATTGTTGATGTTGGTGTTTTTCTTTTCTCTGTAAGGATTCATATGCCGGATTGATGTCAATGTGCTAGCTGATGGCTCCTTTTGTAGGGAGCCACGCTTCAAGAAATTCTCATTCTTTTCTTGTTCTTGCTTGAGTCAAGTCTGTGGCTGTCATCCAGTTGAAATGGTGTCCTCCTTCATCTTCATGAACTGATGCTAACGAGAGTGGGTCCTGCCTTCTGCTCGCTAGCTGACATCCATGTAGCTTTGTCGATACTTCCCGTTTGACCAACGTAGTACTTGTTGCAATCACTACACTGCATCGGTCACAGATGCTCATAAACCGTCTGCAACTTTGAGGAGGCACCTATCAAACCTCAAAGTGCAACAAAATGTGACTGATGGAACAACTGTTATCAACAGAATCCCTTATGAGAGGGCAAAATTGCAGTCAGTGAGAAGAGTTTAAGTGTAACATGGGGGCAATATTTAAAAAGTGTGAGGTTTACAGTACTGAGGGTGTTGTATTTGAATGCACGTAGTATAATGTAGATGATCTTGCAGGGCCGTTAGAGATTGGCAGGCATGATGCTGTGAGCGTCACGGAGTTGTTGCTGGAAGATCACAGTTGAGTGCTTGACGTTCAAGCTTACACGTTGTATTGAAGGGAGTAGGCCGAGGGGAAGGGGTGGCTTTGTTGGTAAAAGAATTTCTTTGATCAGAGGGTGGTGCATCTTCTGTGGAATTCATTAGCACAGACGCTTGCGGAAGCCAAGTTACTGGGTGTATTTAAAGTGGTGGTTCATAGGTTCTTTATAAGTAAGGGTGTCAAAGGTTATGGGAAGAAGGCAGGAGAATGGTGATGAGGGGGAAAATAAATCAACCAAATGGCAGAACAGGCCCGTTGGGCCAAATGACCTAATTCTGCTCCTATGTCTTCAGATCCCATGCTCTCTGCCATCTCACCAGACACCCATTACCACACTCAGCAGAAAGCTAACTCCCTACTGTAAGCCACCTCTCTGTGACTCTAGCTCACTTTTTTCTCTCTCCTGAGGTTGGCATGGTCCAGTGGCCATGCCCCACAGCCCCACTGTTAGCAGCACAATGTTTCTCATATCGCCTTCTGCTAACTCCGATAATCCATGTGACCAGACAACACATCCTCACAGGAACCTTCCTTCTTCCTGCCTCCACCCTGTCTACAACTTCAACCACCTTTTCTAATTCCCAGTCTGATGGAGGATTGCTTCTGCTTCTCTCTCCACAGATGCTGCCTAACTTGCTGAGTGTTTCCAGCATTCTCAGTTTTTTACTTCAGATTTGCAGCATCTGCATTTTTTTTAATCTTTCTTTTGGTTCAAATGTGCTGTTGAATTCTTGGGTACAACCCCACCTACTGTACAGTACCTGCAGTTAAAACATGCCCTAAAATCACTTCAGACACATCTTCTGGCTGTACATTTGCTTTCTTCAGGGCTTCCTTTATCACAACTGATGCGATCTGATGGGCAGCCAGGCTCGATAAACAGCCATTGAAGGAACCTGCAAACACAAACAAGTTCACTCAGATACTGAAAGAAAATGCAACATATAGAGCCTAGATTTCACAATGACACTGCTTCTCTACTTGCTAGCATTGGAGTATAAAAGTTGCATTATTTGCTGTGTAACCAAAACTATGTAGTCAGCTTTGAAACTTGCTATTTGCTATGCATGTATCCAAAATGAAATCTTAAGAATGTAGAAGACATTAGTGTGTTAATAAGAGGAAGCTAAGAGATGTAGACTATGTAGTCTGAACTTGCTATTTGTTATGCATGTACCCAATTTAGTAGGAGAATGAAATCTTAAGAATGTAGAAGACAATGGTGTGTTAATGAGAGGTAGCTAAGAGATGTAGATTAGAACATGATTAAATCAATGGGTAGAAACAATAGTGGCAGATGTACTTGTGATACGCAACTATAGACCGATTGGATACGCTAATACAACTAAACCAGGAGATTGCTATAAAAAATGCTATGTACAAGGATCGGTGGGCAATCAGTGACTAGCTCACTGACTGTCTCGGCTTTGATTTGCAAATTAAAGTTTAACACTTCTTGAAGAATCTTCTGCGTCTCCTGGTCATTTGTGGGGCACGAAAAACCACGACAAAATTGGTGACCGCGGCAGGACCGGAAAGAGACCCGCGGAAAGGAAATGGCAGATTGGGGAAGCTTCCCAGTCCTCTAGGGACCCCCACAAGGCTAACAGAATTAAGGGTGCACCCAAACAAAAGGTAAGCGTTTTTTGCGACAATTTGGACTAAGAATTCTGTTGGTTTTGGGGAGGTCTTGGAGTCTCAGAAGTGTGGAACCACTGCTGAACGGTCTCTCCGGTCCAAAGTATCTGGCAGAATTGGGGGTTAACAGGAGGCTCAGAGGATTGATCAAGAGCACTGCAGTGAGGGCAAGTACAAATAAGAAGTTAAGAAAAATTCCACATGGTGTCGTAAATCTCTGTAGATATCGCTTCGCATAAAACAAAGGTCTGAGCGGGCAGGGAAAGGGAAAGTAGAGAAAATCCTCGTGGATACTGCCTTAAGAGATAAGGGTCTGAATAGATGAGGTGCAAAGAGCAAGTTCTATGGATACCGCTCTGAATAGAGGTCTGTACGGGCAGAACAGAATAGGAAACAAGGACAGTCCAATATATAGTTTAAAGCGCTGGTAGATAGACGATAGACTAGGCATAGAATTAGAGTAAATAATATTATCCAGTAAACGAACTGTGAATCACTGAAATACCTTAAAAAGAGAGAATAACATGACAGGTAAAGGAACAGCAGTAGAGATTCTGAGCAAAAAATTCCCGATAAATAAATAAATATGAGATCACAAAAACTTCAGAAAAATAGGAAAAAAGAACCAAAAACCTGGTCACAAAGTGGCCAAGAGAAGGAACGTTTGATGTAAGTTTGTGCGAAGAAATGGAGGCACTAAATGGAGGCAAAATTACAAACCAAAAGATAAATCTAAGAAAAGAGGGCAAAAAAGAGAACGTGAAATGGAAGTGTTAAAACTCTTCAGAACGGAGGGAGAAAGGCTGAGGAGGTCAGGTAGAATATTGATTACAAGCGAGGAAGACACTAAGGTGCTGGAGAAACAGCCTGTTAGAGAGAGAGGAAGGTACAGTGAGAAGCTGGCTTCGGCTCCGTACCCGGATGCGAAAGAAACTGTAAAGCCCCCTCCCTATAATGAGGAAGGAACCCCTAAGCCGTGTCCCCTGCTGACGGGAACAGTGAACATGCAGGGAGAAGTACACGTTTGGGATAATGAGGAGGGAAAAAAAACAATACGAGAAGGAAAAAGTGGAGATATGGAAGGAGATACAGGCAGAAAGGATAAAGGTGGAACAGGCAAAGAGAGAAATGAAAGAAGAGATTGAACAGATGAAATACTTGAGAGAGGAAAAGGAGTATGAGGAGTATCGGTTATACCATAGAAATAAACAGACTAGAAAAGCAAGTGGCTGTGTGGACAGGAAGGAGGTCTGAGATCTACGCTCCCCCTCAGGTGGGTAGGAACATGTACGCTTGTCATGCTGCTTCAGGAAGTTATAATGTCCCCTGAAGTACAGTCCAACGCTAACTTCCCTGAGCAGTGGACACTGCTACAGCAGAAGAGAAAATGTGACCCTGACCCGACAATCCGGATTGACAGTATAGGACAGCCGAGAGGTATACCGAACGAATTCAAGGCACGGAATGAGATTGCTGCAGGCTGGGAAGCTATCATACCTGTGACAGGTGTAAACAAAAATGTTGAATGGATAAACTATATATACTACAATCAACAGAGATTATCAACTACACTGATGATGCACTGGAGGCCTTAGGGCAACAGCTGGATGCAACTAGCAGGATGGCGTGGCAAAACAGACAGGTACTGGATTGGCTTTTGGCAGAAAAAGTGGGGGGGGTGTAATGTTTGGAGAACAATGCTGCACTTTCATACCGAACAATATTAGCACAGAAGGGTCTTTCACCAAAGCAATAAATAAATTAAAGAATCTACGGACAGAGGTCAAACAGAATGCAGGATTTGAACATCAGTTCTTTGACTGGTTAGAAAGTAGACTCGGAGGGTGGGGAGCATGGCTGACTAAAATGGCAATAACTGTCAGTATTGTATTGTTGAGCTGTGCGCTTGTGCTAAGCTGTTTTCTTCTCTGTCTCAAGTCTCTTGTAGCGCGTGCTGCAACCAAACAATTTCTGATGCTTGTGGCAATTACTGAAGCAAGCTTAGTGGAGAAAGAAACACCCAAAATGTATCGTTACAGCCAACAACACCTGCAGGATGAACAAGAGCAAAACGACAGTGTGGGAGTAGATTGTAAGGGCTTCTGAGTCTTTTTCCCAGTCTCAGGTACAAAGGGACAGGTTTTTGGCTCAGCGGCCCAGGGTAACAGGGAGAGAATACTTTGAGGTCTTGGTGCAGAAAATTATAGTTTAACCCAAGATTTGAGAATAAGTGCTTGAGTTTATTGGGGCTTTTGTGCGCAGACTCTTAGTCTTCTTTCTCTGTGTGAGACCCTCCGGGTCTCAAAGGGGGGATATATTGGAGTATAAAAGTTGCATTATTTGCTGTGTAACCAAAACTATGTAGTCAGCTTTGAAACTTGCTATTTGCTATGCATGTATCCAAAATGAAATCTAAAGAATGTAGAAGACAATGGTGTGTTAATAAGAGGAAGCTAAGAGATGTAGATTATGTAGTGAGTTTGCTATTTGCTATGCATGTAACCAATTTAGTAGGAGAATGAAATCTTAAGAATGTAGAAGACAATGGTGTGTTAATGAGAGGTAGCTAAGAGATGTAGATTAGAACATGATTAAGTCAATGGGTAGAAACAACAGTGGCGGATGTACTTGTGATATGCAATTGTAGACCGATTGGATATGCTAATACAACTAAACCAGGAGATTGCTATAAAAAATGCTATGTACAAGGATCGGTGGGCAATCAGCAACTAGCTCACTGACTGTCTCGGCTTTGATTTGCAAATTAAAGTTTAACCCTTCTTGAAGAATCTTCTGTGTCTCCTGGTCGTTTGTGGGGCACGAGAAACCACGACACTAGTCACTAGTTTCTCCAAGTTCAAAGTGGAGTAGGAGTTTCAGGACAATTACAACGCTGAACTCCACCTGATCATGTGGAGAATTGCCCACATGTGCCCTATTCACAAAAACTGGCCAATGACTACCCAACCAGCCTATTCTCAATGTGTCTTCAGAACACGACTTTACCCTTTAACCCTTGTGACTGGATGGCCAAATTCTGCTCTAAGTGCATTAAGTGTGCAGGTGACACCACCATAGCAGACCACACTGACGAGACAGAGCCCCAGAGTTTTATACAGCTTTGACACAACTTAACTCTTGAACTAATGTCTCAATTATTACAGCCAGTATGTCATATATCTTCTTTACCCCCGATCAACATGCACAGCCACTTTCAGGGAGCATTGGACATCAACACTGCCTTTAACTGTGCTCTACCCCTTACATACAGCCTCCCAAGGTGCCACACCTTAAACTCTGTCAGCATTACTCTGTCCTTATCTGTAACTGATCCATATCCTGCTGTATCCTTTGCCAGTCTTCTACGCTATCCACGACACTATCAATCTTTGTATTGACTGTGAACTTACTCACCCGCCCATCTACGTTTTTATCGAAGGTATTTACAGTATAAATGTAACAAACAGCAAAGGTCCAGTGCCCACTCCTTCAGAACACCACGTTACAGGCCTCCAGCCAAAGTAATCCCCTTTGTCTTCTAATGGCAAGCAAATTCTGTTTGTAAATGCCTAAGTCACCTTGGATCCCATGCGTAATCTTCTGCATGAGCTTTCCGTGAGATATCTTGTCAAATTCCTCACTAAAATCCATGAAGACAACATACACAGTTCCACCTTCATCAATTTTTTAAAAAGAATGTAGGCAAAAGACGGGCAGCTATAGTCCAGTAGGGTTAACATCTGTAGTCGGGAAAATGCTTGAAGCTGTCACTAAGAAATAGCGAAACATTTAGAAGTGAGTGGCTCCATTGGACAGATGCAGCATGGATTCAGGAAGGGTGGGTCCTGTTTGACAAACTTACTGGAGTTCTTTGAGGACATAATGAGTGCAGTGGGTAGAGGGGAACAGGTGGATGTCGTATACTTGGATTTCCAGAAGGCGTTCGATAAGGAGCTGCACAAGGGACTTATAAATAAGATACAGATGCATGGAGTCAGAGTAAGTGTATTGGCATGGAGAGTGGATTGGTTAACCAATAGAAGGCAGAGAGTTGGTATAAATGGGTGTTTCTCCAGTTGGCAGTTGGTGAATGGGGTGCCACAGGGATTGGTGCTGGGCCCGCAGCTGTTTACCATTTCCATTGATGATTTGGAAGAGGGGTCAGAGTGTAGCGTAGCAAAATTTGCTGATGACACTAAACTGAGTGGAAAAGCAAATTGTACAGAGGATGTGGAGAGTCTGCAGAGAGATATAGATAGGTTAAGTGAGTGGGTCAAGGTCTGGCAGATGGAATACAATGCTGGTAAATGCGAGATCATCCACTTTGGAAGGAATAATAAAAGAGATTATTATTTAAATGGTAAAAGATTGCAGCATGCTGTTGTGCAGAGGGACTTGGGAGTGCTTGTTCATGAATCGCAAAAAGTTGGCTCGCAGTTACAACAGGTTATTAAAAAGGCAAACGGAATGTTGGCCTTCATTGCTAGAGGGATTGAATTCAAGAGCAGGGAGGTCATACAGGGTACTGTTGAGGCCGCACTTGGAGTATTGTGGGCAGTTCTGTCTCCGTACTTGAGGAAGGATATACTGGCTTTGGAGGCCGTGCAGAGGTGGTTCACCAGGTTGATTCCAGGGATGAAGGGGTTAACCTGTGAGGAGAGATTGAGTTGCCTGGAACTACACTCTCTGGAATTCAGAAGAATGAGAGGGGATCTTATAGAAACATACAGAATTTTGATAGGGATAAATAAGATAGAAGTAGGAAAGTTGTTTCTATTGGTAGGTGACACTAGAACTAGGGGACATTGCCTCAAGATTCAGGGAAGAAGATTTAGGATGGAAATGAGGAGAAACAGTTTTTCCCAGAGGGTGGAAAATCTGTGGAATTCTCTGCCCAGGGAAGCAGTTGAGGCTTCTTCACTAAATATATTTAAGATACAGTTAGATAGGTTTTTACATAGTAGGGGAATTAAGGATTATGGGGAAAAGGCAAGTACATGGAGCTGAGTTTATGAACAGGTCAGCCATGATCTTATCGAATGGCGGGGCAGGCTCGATGGGCCGAATGGCCCGGATGGCCCACTCCTGCTCCAGTTTCTTATGTAATCAGCTTTGCCACTTCCTCAAAACACTCAATCAAGTTTCAGGACCTGACTACCCCTGAAGGCCATAGCTTTCCAATTGTTTATCAATCCTATTCCTAGGAATCTGCTCCAATTGCTTCCCCACCTCTGAGGTGAGACTCACAAATTTACACTTTCCAGGATTACCCTTCCTTAACAGGGTATCAATGTTAGCTACTCGACAGTCCTCCGGGACCTTGTCTGTAGCTCGAGAAGATCCAAAACGCCCAGTCAATCCATCCCTTGCTTCTCTCAATAAACTTATATAAAAGGCATCGCACCAAACGCTCCTTTATAACCCTATCTACCTGTGATGCCATTTTCAAGGAATTATGGACCTGTATTTCCAGATCCCTCTGTTCTACCACACTCCTTAGTGCCTACCACTCACTGTAATTTCCTACCCTGGTTGGTCCTCCCAAAGTGTCATCTCTCACACTTGTCTGCATTAAATTCCATCTGTTATTTTCAGCTCCTTTTCCCAAATGGTCCAGATAAGCTTTGATAGCCTTTCTTGCCGACCACTACATCCCAGGATTGGTGTTGTCTGCAAATTTGCTGATCCAGTTTACAACATTATCAATTCACTGCATCATTAACATAGATGATTAGCAACTATGGACTCCGCACCAATCACTTACAGGAAGCAGTTAACGCAGAAAACCCCTTTCAAAGGGGACAGAATTTGAGAACAGAATCAGTACTGCTACTGAATACGGAAATCAAATTGACGGGAAGTAGTTGTGTGAAGTGTAGCTTTGATCTCCTAATCCAAGAAAGAATGTCTCGGTACTGCCAGTTCATTTATGGGAACAGCTCCGCTCTCTACTTTCTGCTGGGATCACTCTCCAAATGACACCTTTTATGGGAACACAAACTTCTGTGGATCTCGGAACATGAAGGACACCGTTTTAAAAGGAACGCCACGGACGTTCTGGCGCAGGGAAACACGAAGCAGGCACAAGAATTTTTAGAAGTGTGGTTCTCTTCCAATAACTCTGCAAACAATCATATCGAAATCGATACAAACCCCTACAAGCCCAGGAAATGCAAGCCAACAGAGTTCGAAAGTCAGCTAAAGGGGGACCGTCAATCGAGCAAATGAATGGAAATCTACATAAACACAAGCACTCCCAGAAATTTACACACCAATTCCGCACTGAGGATGTCACCTTGACTGGTGTTGAAAAGTCTGAAAGCTAATTGCCAAGCTCAGCAAACACTGCAACATCAAACACCTCAACCCAAGCTACCAAATGTCAACTGTTTATTTCCCTCCATAGATTCTGCCTGACTTGCTGAGTTCCTCCAGCAGTTTGGGCTTATGAAGAAATACGGCACAGAACAAGCCCTTCTGTCCCAACATCCCACTATTTAACCCGTCCTAATCACAGGACAATTTACAACAACTGATTAACCTACTAACTGTCGCTCAAGATTTCCAGTATCCTCTTCTCTCATCTTCAATCCTCCTCCTCTTCCTGGACACCCTGCTCTGCATCAACTGTCTCGACTTCACCACTCCTGTCTCCCAATTCCAACCTCACTCGTTCCGAACACTCTCAGAAATTCACAACAATTCCACGCTGAGGATGTCACCTCTCTACGCTAATTCTAACCTCACCATCAAAGCGGGGCGCTGTCGCAGACTGCTAGACTGACCCCCACCTTGCTGCAACAACTCTCAGGTGCCTCCTCTCACTTACCCCTCAAACAGGACCCCACTAAGGGGCATCAGGCCATTGTCTCCCACACCATCTCTGATTGTATGAACTCTGGGGATCTCGCAACCACTGCCAGCAACCTTATAGTTCCCTGACCCCGTACCTCCTACAAACCCGCGTGTCCAGATAGACCCATTATTTCTGCTTGTTCCTGCCCCACTGAAATCATACTTCAACTCAGTTTTATACCCCCCCCCCCCCGGTTCAGTCCAATCATATCTACATCTGTGACACTTCACACACTCTGGATCTTTTCAATGACTTCACCTTCTCTGGCCCCAATCGTCTCATTTTCACCATGGATGTCCAGTCCCTATACATCTTCATCCCCCTTAAAGCTCCCCATTTCTTTCTGGACATCAGACCCAACCAGCTCCCCTCCACCACCACTCTCCTCTGTCTGGGAAAGCTGGTCTTCATTCTCAATAATTTCTCCTTCGGTTCCTCCCACTTCCTTCAAATGAAAGGTGCAGCCATGGGCACTCGCACGGCTCCCAGCTGTGCCTGCCTTCTTGTCGGCTACACGGTACAGTCTATGTTCCAAGTCTACACCGGTGTCACTCCCCAACTTTTCCTACGCAACACTGATGACTGCATCGGTGCTGCAACGCCTGCGAGTCTGTTGGGGCCATTCTAATGTATCCAGTGTGGCCTCGGTGAGACCCAGTGTAGATTGGGAGACCACCTCGCCGAGCATCCATCTGCCAGAAAAAACAAGATCTCTCGATGGCCACCCACTTCAATTCTACTTCCCATTCTACCATGCCAGCTCATGGCCTCCTCTGCTACCACAATGAGACCACACTCAGGCTGCAGAAGCAACTTCTTATATTCTGTCTGGGTACCCTCCATTCTGATGGCATGAACATCGACTTCTTGAACTTCTAGTAATTGCCCCCCTCTTCCCCATTCCCTCCTCTCACCTTATCTCTTTATTTGTCCATCACCTCCCTCTGCTGCTCCTCCCCCTTCCCTTCTGCTCTTCTCCTATCAGATTCCCCCTTCTCCAACCCTTTCTTTCACCAATCAACTTCCCAGCTCTTTACTGTACCTCACACTCCCCTCCTCCCAATTTCACCTCTCACCTACCACCTTGCACTTCCTCCTCCCCTCCCCCACCTTCTTGCTCTAACTTTTCATATTTTTCCTCTAGTCCTGACGAAGGGGCTTGGCCCAAAACGTCAACTGCTCACTCTCTTTCACAGAAGCTACCTGACTTGCTGAGTTCCTCCAACATTTCGTGTGTGCGTTGTTTGGATTTCCAACATTTACAGATTTCCTTGTCTATCCGTTGAATTTATTGTTTACTATAAAGGGATATAGAAATGTAGGTCAGAAAGAAGCAATTTCTTCATTTGGAGAATGGTGAGCTTGTGGAATTCTCTATCACAGAGGCTAATAGAAACCCTGTCATTAAATTCGAAGGAACAAGAGGCTGAATTTGGAGCGGCACGGTAGCTCAGCGTTAGCGCCTGTAACCGTGTTCCCTTCCCGCTGCAGTCTGTACATTCTCCCTGTGGGTGCTCCAGTTTCCAGCCACATTCTGAAGACCAACGGGTTAGTAGGGAAATGTCACATGGATGTAACTGGGCCAGAATGGCCTGTTAACATGCTGTACTTCAAAAATTAAAGCGTAGATAACCTGGCAGGATAATATGGGATGGTGGCAGTGGACAAACCCTGCTCTTAGTTTCTATGTTGTATCCAGGACAAAGCACCCGTCTCTATGGAGAACCTTTACTGCCTGCCCGCCCCTCGACCCCGGACCCCGGACGGCTCCCGCAACATAACCCTACACCCAGCTTCAGTTCTCCGCCAATCACCGTGCTCCACTCCCAAACTTCCCATCGGGAACAGCCAATCAGTGCGCGGCCTGCCAACACCCGAGTCACGCCGCAGCGTCTGATTGGCTCAGTCGGGCAGCGACGGTAGGCCCAAGCGAGTCGGTTAAAGCGCCGGTCGGGGAGCGGCCCGGCCCGGCCCGGCCCGGGGAGCCGCGGCCTCCGCGGCCCGCTGACGGCGGGCCTACTCACCGATGGGACTGCGCACGGCCGAAACGATCACCGCAGCGTCCTGTTCCTCCATGGTGCTGAAGCGGAGTGGGCGGCGTTGGCGCTGGCCCCACCCCCACCCCCACCCCCACCCCGGGGTGCCGACCGCGGCCCCGCCTCCCCAGCTGTCCGTCAGAGAGTCACTCGCCCTCCGGCGACCGGCCCGGCAAGCAACGTGGGCGCATGGTTTAAAATGCTGAGTTGCACAGACAAGAGGAGGGGAAAAGGGTTACTACAGGTAGATCGAAACCATTAAATTCCAGCGACTACTCCTGTTGCACACGATATAGTGAACTTCATCTTCAATGCAATGGCTACTTGCGCAGGACCATGCAGTGGTGTGGCCGGGCACCGCACCTCTCCTCTCCCGCATACTGTGCGCGGCTCCCTGACGCCCGCAAATTATACACAGTATCCCGGAAATCTTGTTTTTGAGAGGGAGAGGGACAATCCTGATTGGTCTACGTGGACCCATCAGTTTTCTCTGTGGGCGGGCTTCACAGTCGACCTCAAAAATAATGACGGAGTTGCTCGCTGCACCGTTTGCAGCAGTGACTTTTCTATTGCCCGTGGTGGGTTAAATGTTGAGGTGAGTTAAACAGGTGTCATTCGTTCATTAGCACAGCTAACGTTATTGAAACTAGCTGGCTCGCTGCTCAGGAGCTACTCTATTGATGTCCTACGTGATGAGGCCAAACTCCCTGTAGACTTGCTTAAGGTTGTAATACAATAAAAAAAGACTCTGTGATAATATAAGTATATATTTTAATGTCACATTTTCTGCATATACCCATCTTGGTTTACAGATTGATGCACCATCAATAACTCTCGGAGACGGGAGGCGAACAATAGGTTTTTATTAGCTGCAAGAGACCACCACACTGGAGATCTGTAGACTGAGATCCTGGAGACTGAGGGAGGAGCAGTGCCTCCAATCGCCTTTATACCGGGGTCTGTGGGAGGAGCCACAGGAGCAGTCAGCAGAGGGGCGTGTCCAGACAGGTATATGTAGTTCACCACACAGATCAGACAAAATCACTGAACAAAATATTGGATACACCCTTGGAGGTTGACTGCGGGGGGGGGGGGGGGGGGGGATATTGAGGTTGCGGGAGGCGGGGGTGCTACCTCCCTGAAATGAGTTTTTTGCAGAGTGGGATCTCTGTGTTACAGACCCATATGACACAGTACAGACTCTTCAGCTCAGAGTCTGCACCAACCAACCGGTGCCCATTTACACTGATTCTGTTTTACTTCTCTCCAAATCGCCATCAGCTCTGCCCAAATTCGAATGAAGTTTATTACGTATCACAAATACAATGAAACACAGGCATAGGATCCATGGTGGTTTGACTGTCTGCATTTGGAATTGGCTTGCCCATAGAAAACAGTATTTCAAGGTAAATTTGTTATCCAAGTACATATTTGTCACCATATACAATCCTGGGATTCATTTTCTTGTGGGCATATTCAATAAGTCTATAGAATAATAATAACAGAATCAATAATAGACTGCCCAGCTTGGGTGTTCAAACAGAGTGCAGAAGACAACAAACTGTGCAAATACAAAAAGGAGAAATAATAACAATCAATAAATAAATAAGCTGATATTGATAACATGAGATGAAGAGTCCTTGAAAGTGAGTCCATTGGTTGTGGGAACATTTTACTGATGGTACAAGTGAAGTTCTCCTCTTTGGTTCAAGAGCCTGATGGTTGAGGGGTAATAACTGGTCCTGAATCCTGAAGCTCCTGTAACTTCTTCCTGATGGCAGCAGCGAGAAAGAGCGTGTCCTGGGTGGTGGGAGTCCCTGATGAAGGATGCTGCTTTCCTACGACAGGTTTTCACGTAGATGTGCTCATTAGTGGGGAGGGATCTACCCATGACGGATTGGTTCACAGATGACACAAAGGTTAGTGTTGTGGATATCGTGGAAGATTGCCTAAGAATACTGTGGGATATAGATCATTAGCAAATATGGTCAAATAAATGACTGTCGGAGGTTGATCTGACAAGTGAGAGGATTTGCTCTTTGGGATCTCAAATGTAAAGAGACAGTACACAGTTAATGAGAGGATCTTTAACGGTGTTGATGTACAGAGGGATCCTAGGGTCATCCATAGCACTCTGATGGGACTTGAAGAAAATATAGGGCATGTTTGCCTTTATTAGTCAAGGAATTGATTTCCAGAGTTGTGTTGCTGCTTTATGAAACTGCTTATGGCGTATCTGGAAAATTGCATTCAGTTCTGGTTTTGCCCCACTGAAGGAAAGATGTGGGGGCTTTGGAAAGGGTGCAGGAGAGGTTTACCATGATGTTGCCCAGAACAAAGATACTCAAGTTGTTTTCTCTGGAGTGGCAGAGGCCGAGGAGAGACATGATACAGGTATAGATAGAGTAGAAAAATAGTATTTTTTTTCCTAGGGTCCAAGTATGTAATACAGTACTAGAGATTGTTCAGTAGACTTCTTACAGCGGGATAGAAGCTGTCCTTGAGGTTGTTGGTTCACTTAGTGTAGGCAGAGGGACGAGTTTACATTATTTAGAAATACACCACAGTAATAGGCCCTTCCGGCCCAGAGAGCCTGCACCGCTCAATCATACCCGTGTGACCAATTAGTCTGCTAACACATATGTTTTTGGAAGCTGAAGCGTCCCACATGGTCATGAGGAGAATGTACAAACTCCTTACAGACAGTGACAGAAATGAACCCGGGTCACTGGCACTGTCATAGCATTATGCTATTATGCTGCTCTTTTATTTATTAGTTTGGCATAACATTGTAGTGCAGGGACCTGTTTCTGTGCTGTAATGTTGAATGTTTTATGTTCAATAATGGAAGGTGAATTCAATAAAATATCTCTCATAAACATTCCACGAATTCACCTTTCTCCTTATTACAGCAAATACAATTTGTCCAGTCTACAAGAAGTTATCATCTCCCATGTCAACCCCATTACTCTAATAATTCCTGTGTATGAAACACCCACTATCACAAGTAATATTTGGTTCAAAGGTTTATTTAATATCAGGGAATGAATACAGGATACAACCTGAAATTCATACTCTTCACAGACCTCCACGAACATCATTTCTATGTTTTCCACTCTTAGTTTAACAAATTGATCCAAACTTTATTACGATGTGTTATTTTAAGATTATTGCTCACCTGTTTTCTCCTTGTGTCTTATGCTCTTTCACTTCAAATAAAAGAGATATTACTGATACAAATATTAGTAATATTAGTTAATTGCTATATACACCAAGGTACAGTGAAAATCTTTGTTCGTGTGAAGCTTATCAAGTAAACTGTATACTTGATAATAAGAAAGACAGCATTGAGTGCAATGTACAGTAGAATGGTGCAGAGACTGAGCTTTTGCAAAAGGAAATGTGAAGACCATAAGACGTAGAAGCAGAGTTAGGCTGTTCAGCCCATTGAGTCTGCTCCGCCATTTCATCATGGCTGATCCCATATACCTGCCCTCCCACCAAATCTCTTGATGCCCCAACCAATCAGGAATCTATCAACTTCCACTTTAAATATACCCATGGACTTGGCCTCCACCACAGTCTGTGACAGAGCATTCTACAGATTCGCTACTCTTTGGCTAAAAAATTCCTCCTTTTCTCTTCTAAAAGGTCACTCCTCAGTTTTAAGGTTGTGCCCTCTAGTTCTGGATACCCTCACCACAGGAAACATCTTTCCCACATCTACCTCGTCTAGTCCTTTCAAAATTTGGTAGATTTCAATGAGATCCCCAAGCATTCTTTTAAATTCCAGTGAGTACAGGCCCAGAGCTGCCAAATGCTCCTCACATGTTAACCCCTTCATCCTCATGAACCTCTACTGGACTTTCTCCAATGACAACACATCCTTTTTGAGATACGAGATGCAAAAACTGTTGACAATACTGCAAGTGCAGCCTGACTAGTGCCTTATAAAGGCTCAGCATTATCTCCTTGATTTTATATTCTATTGCCCTTGAAATAAATGCCAACACTAAATTTGACTACCACAGACTCAACCTGTAAATTAACCTTGCACGAGGACTCCTAAGTCCCTCTGCACCTTTGATGTTTGAACCTTCTCTCCATTTAGATAATAGTCTGCACTATTGTTCCTTCTACGAAAATGCATTGTCATACATTTCCCAACACTGTATTCCATCTGCCACTTTTTTGCCCATTCTTCCAATTTGTCTAAGTCCTGCTGCAATCCCATTGCTTCCTCACCCTAACCTACCTAATCCTTCACCTATCTGCGTATCTTCCGCAAAATTTGCCACAAAGCCATGAATTCCATTATCCAAATCATTGACAAACAATGTGAAAAGTAGAGGTCCCAATACTGACCCCTGAGGAACATCACTAGTCACCGGCAGCCAAACAGACAAGGCCCCTTTTATTCCCACTTGCTGCCTCCTGTCTGTCAGCAATTCTGCCATCTATGTCAGTATCTTTCCTGTAACACCATAGGATTTTATATTGTTAATCAGCCTCATGTGAAGCACTATAATCGAATGCCTTCTGAAAATCCACATAAATGACATCCACTGCCTCTCCTTTGTCCACTCTGCTTGTTACTTCCTCAAATAATCCCAACAGGCAAGATTTCCCTTGACAGAAGCCATGCTGACTTTGACTTTTATCATTAGTCTCCAAATACCCTGAAACCTCGTACTTATTAATGGACTCCAACACTTTCCAACCACTGAGGTCAGGTTAACTGGCCCATCATTTCCTCTCTTTTGTGTTCCTCCCTTCTTAAAGAGTGGAGTGACATTTGTAATTTTCCAGTCCTCCGGGATCATTCCTAAAGGTAGAGATCTGATCCCAGGAATGTGAGAGCACCACCAGGAAGGAGATGTGAAAGTGGTGATAGGCCATTCTGGAGCAGCTATAGTTTGAGTGGAACTGGCACCACAGTAGCGTAGCAGTCAGTGTGATGCCATTACAGCTCGGGGCATCGGAGTTCAGAGTTCAATTCTGGCACCCTCTGTAAGGAGTTTGTATGTTCTCCCCGTGACTGTGTATGTTTCCAGTGTCCTCCCACAGTCCAAGGACGTACCGGTTGGTCGGTCAATTGGTCATTGTAAATTGTCCTGTGATTAGGCTGGTGTTGAGTAGCTGGATGGCTGGGTGGTGCAGCTTGTAGACAGGACGGGCCATTTCCACACGGTACCTCCGAGTAATGTGCCAATATTCAACCCATACTGCCCCAGTACTCTTGATATCACATTTTTAAAAGGCTCACACTAACCAATCACTAGACAGTCCCAACCAGTCAACCTCTGTAAGATCCTGTCTAATACCTCCAAATTCAGCCAAAGGCTTTAAATGGAGCAAAATAGCACTGACATGGCCTCGTAGGCCTAACATTTTTAGACTGACAAGAGTGCCCTACCAGCTACTCCCCATTAGCCCAAATCCTTCTGAACCCCCACCACTCCGCATACCAAGTGGGTCTGAAGTGATACTATTGTACCAGCCTCAATCACTTCCTCTGGCAGTTTGTTCCATGTACTTACCGTTCTCTGTGTGAAAAAGTCACCTTTTGAATCTTTCCCCTCTCACCCTAAATCTATACCCCCTAGTTTTGGATTACCCTACCCTGGGGAAATGACTGGCACCATCCATCTTATCTACGCCCCCCCCCCCCCGTGACTTTATAAACCTCTTGATCTATATTTTGGAAACACGCTCATTCTCCTGAACTCCAAAGCATAAAGATCTAGCCTATGAACGTCTCCCTGTCGGCACCCTTCCCAGACCTTTCTCATAATAAGGTGACCAAAACTCTACACTGTACTCCAAGTGTGGCCTTACCAATGATTGACATACAGCAGCAACATAATGTCCCAACCTCCATATTCAGTGCCCTATTCGATGAAGGCCAGAGTGCTGAAGCACATTTTTTCACGATGCTTTCTACCCATGATGCTGCCGTGGACGAGCAATGCACTAATCACAGCTAGACAGGTTGAAGAAATCCTTCATCAATCAGAAGTCAGAACACTGTATCAATCAGAACACTGAGAGTTGACCATATAGCTGTGTATAGACAGAGCATAGAAGGGGAACCAAAACTGAAGGACATAGGTTTAATCTGAGAAGTAGAAGTTCTAACACAGATCTGAGGTGCCAGAGGAAGTGATTGAGGAAGGCACAATAACAACCATTTAAAAGGGTTACGAGGGGTTTGGAGGCATATGGACCAATTGCAAGCAAATGGTGCTAGCACCAGCGTTGGCATGGTTAAGTTGGGCCAAATGGCCTGCTTCCATGCTCTATTATTTGATTTTTAAAATTTTGAGGCCCTTCTGTCCAATGAACCTTCCTGCCAAGCAACCCACCTTTTTAACATGAGCCTAATCACAGGACATTTACAATGACTAATTAACCTATGATCAGTACATTGACTGTGGGAGGAAACCAGATTACCTGCAGGAACTCCACGCAAGTTCACGGGGAGAACATGCAAACTCTTTACGGAATGCGAAATTGAACACCAGACTCCAGAATGCACTAACAGCTACACTGCTGTGGCACTCTCTCACTCTGAGTCAGACAGCAGCGAGGAAGAAGTTAGCCTTGAGGACTGGGCGTCTAGGCTCCCAAGTTCTTGGGTCATCTGTCAAACAGAAGGAATGGTCCTGGTGGGAGGTAGGGCCAGTGGAGGGGGGAGGGGTGTGTTAATTTGTTCCTGGTGGGAGGTCGGGCCAGTGGAGGGTGAAGGGTGTGTTACTTTGGTCCTGGTGGGAGGGTAGGGCCAAGTGGAGGGTGAGGGGTGTGTTAATTTGGTCCTGGTGGGAGGTAGAGCAGTGGAGGGGGAGGGGTGTGTTAATTTGGTCCTGGTGGGAGGTAGGTCCAGTGGAGGGGGAGGGGGTGTGTTACTTTGGTCCTGGTGGGAGGTAGGGCCAGTGGAGGGTGAGGGGTGTGTTAATTTGGTCCTGGTGGGAGGTAGAGCCAGTGGAGGGGGAGGGGTGTGTTAATTTGGTCCTGGTGGGAGGTAGGTCCAGTGGAGGGGGAGGGGTGTGTTACTTTGGTCATGGTGGGAGGTAGGGGCCAGTGGAGGGGGAGGGGTGTGTTACATTGGTCATGGTGGGAGGTAGGGCCAGTGGAGGGGAGGGGTGTGTTACATTGGTCATGGTGGGAGGTAGAGCCAGTGGAGGGGGAGGGGTGTGTTAATTTGTTCCTGGTGGGAGGTCGGGCCAGTGGAGGGTGAAGGGTGTGTTACTTTGGTCCTGGTGGGAGGTAGGGCCAGTGGAGGGTGAGGGGTGTGTTAATTTGGTCCTGGTGGGAGGTAGGGCCAGTGGAGGGGGGAGGGGTGTGTTAATTTGGTCCTGGTGGGAGGTAGGTCCAGTGGAGGGGGAGGGGTGTGTTACTTTGGTCATGGTGGGAGGTAGGGCCAGTGGAGGGGGGAGGGGTGTGTTACATTGGTCATGGTGGGAGGTAGGGCCAGTGGAGGGGGAGGGGTGTGTTACATTGGTCGTGGTGGGAGGTAGGGCCAGTGGAGGGGGAGGGGTGTGTTACATTGGTCGTGGTGGGAGGTAGGACCAGTGGAGGGTGAGGGACGTGTTACTTTGGTCATGGTGGGAGGTAGGGCCAGTGGAGGGGGGAGGGGTGTGTTACATTGGTCGTGGTGGGAGGTAGGACCAGTGGAGGGTGAGGGACGTGTTACTTTGGTCATGGTGGGAGGTAGGGCGAGTGGAGGGCGTGGGCTGTGTTACTTTGGTCGTGGTGGGAGGTAGGGCCAGTGGAGGGGGAGGGGTGTGTTACTTTGGTCGTGGTGGGAGGTAGGGCGAGTGGAGGGCGTGGGCTGTGTTACTTTGGTCGTGGTGGGAGGTAGGGCCAGTGGAGGGGGAGGGGTGTGTTACTTTGGTCGTGGTGGGAGGTAGGGCCAGTGGAGGGGGAGGGGTGTGTTACTTTGGTCATGGTGGTAGGGCCAGTGGAGGGGGAGGGCTGTGTTACTTTGGTCGTGGTGGGAGGTAGGGCCAGTGGAGGGGGAGGGGTGTGTTACTTTGGTCGTGGTGGGAGGTAGGGCCAGTGGAGGGGGAGGGGTGTGTTACTTTGGTCGTGGTGGGAGGTAGGGCGAGTGGAGGGGGAGGGGTGTGTTACTTTGGTCGTGGTGGGAGGTAGGGCCAGTGGAGGGGGAGGGGTGTGTTACTTTGGTCATGGTGGGAGGTAGGGCCAGTGGAGGGGGAGGGGTGTGTTACTTTGGTCATGGTGGGAGGTAGGGCCAGTGGAGGGGGAGGGGTGTGTTACATTGGTCATGGTGGGAGGTAGGGCCAGTGGAGGGGGAGGGGTGTGTTACTTTGGTCATGGTGGGAGGTAGGGCCAGTGGAGGGGGAGGGATGTGTTACTTCGATCATGGTGGGAGGTAGTGCCAGTGGAGGGGGAGGGGTGTGTTACATTGGTCATGGTGGGAGGTAGGGCCAGTGGAGGGGGAGGGGTGTGTTACATTGGTCATGGTGGGAGGTAGGGCCAGTGGAGGGGGAGGGGTGTGTTACTTTGGTCATGGTGAGGGGTAGGGCCAGTGGAGGGGGAGGGGTGTGTTATATTGGTCGTGGTGGGAGGTAGGGCCAGTGGAGGGGGAGGGGTGTGTTACATTGGTCGTGGTGGGAGGTAGGGCCAGTGGAGGGGGAGGGGTGTGTTACTTTGGTCGTGGTGGGAGGTAGGGCCAGTGGAGGGGGAGGGGTGTGTTACTTTGGTCGTGGTGGGAGGTAGGGCCAGTGGAGGGGGAGGGGTGTGTTACTTTGGTCCTGGTGGGAGGTAGGGCCAGTGGAGGGGGAGGGCTGTGTTACTTTGGTCGTGGTGGGAGGTAGGGCCAGTGGAGGGGAAGGGGTGTGTTACTTTGGTCGTGGTGGGAGGTAGGGCCAGTGGAGGGGGAGGGGTGTGTTACTTTGGTCCTGGTGGGAGGTAGGGCCAGTGGAGGGGGAGGGATGTGTTACTTCGATCATGGTGGGAGGTAGTGCCAGTGGAGGGGGAGGGGTGTGTTACATTGGTCATGGTGGGAGGTAGGGCCAGTGGAGGGGGAGGGGTGTGTTACATTGGTCATGGTGGGAGGTAGGGCCAGTGGAGGGGGAGGGGTGTGTTACTTTGGTCATGGTGAGGGGTAGGGCCAGTGAAGGGGGAGGGATGTGTTACTTCGATCATGGTGGGAGGTAGTGCCAGTGGAGGGGGAGGGGTGTGTTATATTGGTCGTGGTGGGAGGTAGGGCCAGTGGAGGGGGAGGGGTGTGTTACATTGGTCGTGGTGGGAGGTAGGGCCAGTGGAGGGGGAGGGGTGTGTTACATTGGTCATGGTGGGAGGTAGGGCCAGTGGAGGGGGTGGGCTGTGTTACTTTGGTGGGAGGTAGGGCCAGTGGAGGGGGTGGGCTGTGTTACTTTGGTCATGGTGGGAGGTAGGGCCAGTGGAGGGGGTGGGCTGTGTTACTTTGGTCATGGTGGGAGGTAGGGCCAGTGGAGGGGGTGGGCTGTGTTACTTTGGTCATGGTGGGAGGTAGGGCCAGTTGAGTGGGAGGGGTTTGTTACATTGGTCATGGTGGGAGGTAGGGCCAGTGGAGAGGGAGGGGTGTGTTACTTTGGTCATGGTGGGAGGTAGGGCAAATGGAGGGGGAGGGGTGTGTTGTTGGTCATGGTGGGAGTAGCGCCAGTGGAGGTGGAGGGTTGTGTTACATTGGTCATGGTGGGAGGTAGGGCCAGTGGAGGGGGAGGGGTGTGTTACTTTGGTCGTGGTGGGAGTAGGGCGAGTGGAGGGGGAGGGGTGTGTTACTTTGGTCATGCTGGGAGGTTAGGGCCAGTGGAGTGGGTGGGGTGTGTTACGTTGGTCGTGGTGGGAGGTAGGGCCAGTGGTGGGGGAGGGGTGTGTTACATTGGTCATGGTCGGAGATAGGGCGAGTGGAGGGGGAGGGGTGTGTTACTTTGGTCATGGTGGGAGGTAGGCCAGTGGAGGGGGAGGGATGTGTTACTTTGGTCATGGTAGGAGGTAGGGCCAGTGGAGGGGGAGGGGTGTGTTACATTGGTCGTGGTGGGAGGTAGGGCCAGTGGAGGGGGAGGGGTGTGTTAAGTTGGTCATCGTGGGAGGTAGGGCCAGTGGAGGGGGAGGGGGTGTGTAAGGTTGGTCCGTGGGAGGTAGGGCCAGTGGAGGGGGAGGGGGTGTTACTTTGGTTTTGGTGTGAGGTAGGGCCAGTGGAGGGGGAGGGGTGTGTTACATTGGTCTTGGTGGGAGGCAGGGCCAGTGGAGAGGGAGGGATGTGTTACTTCGGTCATGGTGGGGAGGTAGGGCCAGTGGAGGGGGAGGGGTGTGTTACTTTGGTCATGGTGGGAGGTAGGGCCAGTGGAGGGGGAGGGGTGTGTTACATTGGTCATGGTGGGAGGTAGGGCCACTGGAGGGGGAGGGGTGTGTTACTTTGGTCATGGTGGGAGGTAGGGCCAGTGGAGGGGGAGGGGTGTGTTACATTGGTCATGGTGGCAGGTAGGGCCAGTGGAGGGGGAGGGGTGTGTTATTTTGGTCATGGTGGGAGGTAGGGCCAGTGGAGGGGGGAGGGGGTGTGTTACTTTGGTCATGGTGGGAGGTAGGGCCAGTGGAGGGTGAGGGGTGTGTTACATTGGTCATGGTGGGAGGTAGGGCCAGCTGAGGGGGAGGGGTGGTTACTTTGGTCATGGTGGGAGGTAGGGCCAGTGGAGGGGGAGGGGTGTGTGTTACTTTGGTCATGGTGGGAGGTAGGGCCAGTGGAGGGGGGAGGGGTGTGTTACATTGGTCGTGGTGGGAGGTAGGGCCAGTGGAGGGGGAGGGGTGTGTTACTTTGGTCGTGGTGGGAGGTAGGGCGAGGGAGGGGGAGGGGTGTGTTACTTTGGTCGTTGTGGGAGTTAGGGCCAGTGGAGGGGGAGGGGTGTGTTACTTTGGTCATGGTGGGAGGTAGGGCCAGTGGAGGGGGAGGGGTGTGTTACTTTGGTCATGGTGGGAGGTAGGGCCAGTGGAGGGGGAGGGGTGTGTTACTTTGGTCATGGTGGGAGGTAGGGCCAGTGGAGGGGGAGGGATGTGTTACTTCGATCATGGTGGGAGGTAGTGCCAGTGGAGGGGGAGGGGTGTGTTACATTGGTCATGGTGGGAGGTAGGGCCAGTGGAGGGGGAGGGGTGTGTTACATTGGTCATGGTGGGAGGTAGGGCCAGTGGAGGGGGAGGGGTGTGTTACTTTGGTCATGGTGAGGGGTAGGGCCAGTGGAGGGGGAGGGATGTGTTACTTCGATCATGGTGGGAGGTAGTGCCAGTGGAGGGGGAGGGGTGTGTTATATTGGTCGTGGTGGGAGGTAGGGCCAGTGGAGGGGGAGGGGTGTGTTACATTGGTCGTGGTGGGAGGTAGGGCCAGTGGAGGGGGAGGGGTGTGTTACATTGGTCATGGTGGGAGGTAGGGCCAGTGGAGGGGGTGGGCTGTGTTACTTTGGTGGGAGGTAGGGCCAGTGGAGGGGGTGGGCTGTGTTACTTTGGTCATGGTGGGAGGTAGGGCCAGTGGAGGGGGTGGGCTGTGTTACTTTGGTCATGGTGGGAGGTAGGGCCAGTGGAGGGGGAGGGGTGTGTTACATTGGTCATGGTGGGAGGTAGGGCCAGTGGAGGGGGTGGGCTGTGTTACTTTGGTCATGGTGGGAGGTAGGGCCAGTTGAGCGGGAGGGGTTTGTTACATTGGTCATGGTGGGAGGTAGGGCCAGTGGAGAGGGAGGGGTGTGTTACTTTGGTCATGGTGGGAGGTAGGGCAAATGGAGGGGGAGGGGTGTGTTGTTGGTCATGGTGGGAGGTAGCGCCAGTGGAGGTGGAGGGTTGTGTTACATTGGTCATGGTGGGAGGTAGGGCCAGTGGAGAGGGAGGGGTGTGTTACTTTGGTCGTGGTGGGAGGTAGGGCGAGTGGAGGGGGAGGGGTGTGTTACTTTGGTCATGCTGGGAGGTAGGGCCAGTGGAGTGGGTGGGGTGTTACTTTGGTCGTGGTGGGAGGTAGGGCCAGTGGTGGGGGAGGGGTGTGTTACATTGGTCATGGTCGGAGATAGGGCGAGTGGAGGGGGAGGGGTGTGTTACTTTGGTCATGGTGGGAGGTAGGGCCAGTGGAGTGGTTGTGTCACTTTGATCATGGTGGGAGGTAGGGCCAGTCGAGGGGGAGGGGTGTGTTACTTTCATCATGGTGGGAGGTAGGGCCAGTGGAGGGGGAGGGGTGTGTTACTTTGGTAATGGTGGGATGTAGGGCCAGTGGAGGGGGAGGGGTGTGTTACTTTGATCATGGTGGGAGGTAGGGCCAGTGGAGGGGGAGGGATGTGTTACTTTGGTCATGGTAGGAGGTAGGGCCAGTGGAGGGGGAGGGGTGTGTTACATTGGTCGTGGTGGGAGGTAGGGCCAGTGGAGGGGGAGGGGTGTGTTAAGTTGGTCATCGTGGGAGGTAGGGCCAGTGGAGGGGGAGGGGTGTGTTAAGTTGGTCCGTGGGAGGTAGGGCCAGTGGAGGGGGAGGGGTGTTACTTTGGTTTTGGTGGGAGGTAGGGCCAGTGGAGGGGGAGGGGTGTGTTACATTGGTCTTGGTGGGAGGCAGGGCCAGTGGAGAGGGAGGGATGTGTTACTTCGGTCATGGTGGGAGGTAGGGCCAGTGGAGGGGGAGGGGTGTGTTACATTGGTCATGGTGGGAGGTAGGGCCACTGGAGGGGGAGGGGTGTGTTACTTTGGTCATGGTGGGAGGTAGGGCCAGTGGAGGGGGAGGGGTGTGTTACATTGGTCATGGTGGGAGGTAGGGCCACTGGAGGGGGAGGGGTGTGTTACTTTGGTCATGGTGGGAGGTAGGGCCAGTGGAGGGGGAGGGGTGTGTTACTTTGGTCATGGTGGGAGGTAGGGCCAGTGGAGGGTGAGGGGTGTGTTACATTGGTCATGGTGGGAGGTAGGGCCAGCTGAGGGGGAGGGGTGGGTTACTTTGGTCATGGTGGGAGGTAGGGCCAGTGGAGGGGGAGGGGTGTGTTACTTTGGTCATGGTGGGAGGTAGGGCCAGTGGAGGGGGAGGGGTGTGTTACATTGGTCATGGTGGGAGGTAGGGCCAGTGGAGGGGGAGGGGTGTGTTACTTTGGTCATGGTGGGAGGTAGGGCCAGTGGAGGGGGAGGGGTGTGTTACTTTGGTCATGGTGGGAGGTAGGGCAAATGGAGGGGGAGGGGTGTGTTGTTGGTCATGGTGGGAGGTAGCGCCAGTGGAGGTGGAGGGTTGTGTTACATTGGTCATGGTGGGAGGTAGGGCCAGTGGAGGGGGAGGGTGTGTTACTTTGGTCGTGGTGGGAGGTAGGGCGAGTGGAGGGGGAGGGGTGTGTTACTTTGGTCATGCTGGGAGGTAGGGCCAGTGGAGTGGGTGGGGTGTGTTACTTTGGTCGTGGTGGGAGGTAGGGCCAGTGGTGGGGGAGGGGTGTGTTACATTGGTCATGGTCGGAGATAGGGCGAGTGGAGGGGGAGGGGTGTGTTACTTTGGTCATGGTGGGAGGTAGGGCCAGTGGAGTGGATGTGTCACTTTGATCATGGTGGGAGGTAGGGCCAGTCGAGGGGGAGGGGTGTGTTACTTTCATCATGGTGGGAGGTAGGGCCAGTGGAGGGGGAGGGGTGTGTTACTTTGGTAATGGTGGGATGTAGGGCCAGTGGAGGGGGAGGGGTGTGTTACTTTGATCATGGTGGGAGGTAGGGCCAGTGGAGGGGGAGGGATGTGTTACTTTGGTCATGGTAGGAGGTAGGGCCAGTGGAGGGGGAGGGGTGTGTTACATTGGTCGTGGTGGGAGGTAGGGCCAGTGGAGGGGGAGGGGTGTGTTAGATTGTTCATGGTGGGAGGTAGGGCCAGTGGAGGGAGATGGGTGTGTTACTTTGGTCATGGTGGGAGATAGGGCCAGTGGAGGTGGAGGGGTGTGTTACTTTGGTCATGGTGGGAGGTAGGGCCACTGGAGGGGGAGGGGTGTGTTACATTGTTCATGGTGGGAGGTAGGGCCAGTGGAGGGGGAGGGGTGTGTTACATTGGTCATGGTGGGTGGTAGGGCCAGTGGAGGGAGATGGGTGTGTTACTTTGGTCGTGGTGGGAGGTAGGGCCAGTGGAGGGGGAGGGGTTTTGTTACATTGGTCATGGTGGGAGGTAGGGCGAGTGGAGGGGGAGGGGTTTTGTTACATTGGTCATGGTGGGAGGTAGGGCCAGTGGAGGGGGAGGGGTTTTGTTACATTGGTCATGGTGGGAGGTAGGGCGAGTGGAGAGGGAGGGGTGTGTTACTTTGGTCACGCTGGGAGGTAGGGCCAGTGGAGGGGGAGGGGTGTGTTACTTTGATCATGGTGGGAGGTCGGGCCAGTGGAGGGGGAGGGGTGTGTTACTTTGATCATGGTGGGAGATAGGGCCAGTGGCGGGGGAGGGGTGTGTTACTTTGGTAATGGTGGGATGTAGGGCCAGTGGAGGGGGAGGGGTGTGTTACTTGTTGATGATGGGAGGTCGGGCCAGTGTGGGGGGAGGGGTGTGTTACGTTGGTTGTGGTGGGAGGTAGGGCCAGTGGAGGGGGAGGGGTGTGTTTCATTGGTCATGGTGGGAGGCAGGGCCAGTGGAGGGGGAGGGTTGTGTTACTTTGGTCATGGTGGGAGCTTGGGCCAGAGGAGGGTGAGGGGTGTGTTACTTTGGTCGTAGTTGGAGGTAGGGCCAGTGGAGGGGGAGGGGTGTGTTACTTTGGTCATGGTGGGAGGTAGGGCCAGTGGAGGGGGATGGGTGTGTTACTTTGTTCGTCCTGGGAGGTAGGGCCAGTGGAGGGGATGTGTCACTTTGATCATGGTGGGAGGTAGGGCCAGTGGAGGGGGAGGGGTGGGTTACATTGTTCATGGTGCGAGGTCGGGCCAGTGGAGGGGGATGGGTGTGTTACTTTGGTCATGGTGGGAGGTAGGGCGAGTGGAGGGGGAGGGGTGTGTTACTTTGGTCATGGTGGGAGGTAGTGCCAGTGGAAGGCGAGGTGCATTAGTTTGGTCATGGTGGGAGGTAGGGCCACTGGAGGGGGAGGGGTGTGTTACTTTGGTCATGGTTGGAGGTAGGGCCAGTGGAGGGGGAGGGGTGTGTTACTTTGGTCATGGTGGGAGGTCGGGCCAGTGGAGGGGGACGTGTGTGTTACTTTTGTCATGGTGAGAGGTAGGGCCAGTGGAGGGGGAGGGGTGTGTTACTTTGGTCATGGTGGGAGGTAGGGCCAGTGGAGGGGGAGGGGTGTGTTACTTTGGTCGTGGTGGGGGGTAAGGCCAGTGGAGGGGGAGGGGTGTGTTACTTTGGTCATGGTGGGAGGTAGGGCCAGTGGAGGGGGAGGGGTGTGTTACTTTGGTCGTGGTGGGAGGTAGGGCCACTGGAGGGGGAGGGGTGTGTTACTTTGGTCATGGTGGGAGGTAGGGCCAGTGGAGGGGGAGGGGTGTGTTACATTGGTCATGGTGGGAGGTAGGGCCACTGGAGGGGGAGGGGTGTGTTACTTTGGTCATGGTGGGAGGTAGGGCCAGTGGAGGGGGAGGGGTGTGTTACATTGGTCATGGTGGGAGGTAGGGCCACTGGAGGGGGAGGGGTGTGTTATTTTGGTCATGGTGGGAGGTAGGGCCAGTGGAGGGGGAGGGGTGTGTTACTTTGGTCATGGTGGGAGGTAGGGCCAGTGGAGGGTGAGGGGTGTGTTACTTTGGTCATGGTGGGAGGTAGGGCCAGTGGAGGGGGAGGGGTGTGTTACTTTGGTCGTGGTGGGAGGTAGGGCCACTGGAGGGGGAGGGGTGTGTTACTTTGGTCATGGTGGGAGGTAGGGCCAGTGGAGGGGGAGGGGTGTGTTACATTGGTCATGGTGGGAGGTAGGGCCACTGGAGGGGGAGGGGTGTGTTACTTTGGTCATGGTGGGAGGTAGGGCCAGTGGAGGGGGAGGGGTGTGTTACATTGGTCATGGTGGGAGGTAGGGCCACTGGAGGGGGAGGGGTGTGTTATTTTGGTCATGGTGGGAGGTAGGGCCAGTGGAGGGGGAGGGGTGTGTTACTTTGGTCATGGTGGGAGGTAGGGCCAGTGGAGGGTGAGGGGTGTGTTACATCGGTCATGGTGGGAGGTAGGGCCAGCTGAGGGGGAGGGGTGGGTTACTTTGGTCATGGTGGGAGGTAGGGCCAGTGGAGGGGGAGGGGTGTGTTACTTTGGTCATGGTGGGAGGTAGGGCCAGTGGAGGGGGAGGGGTGTGTTACATTGGTCGTGGTGGGAGGTAGGGCCAGTGGAGGGGGAGGGGTGTGTTACTTTGGTCGTGGTGGGAGGTAGGGCGAGTGGAGGGGGAGGGGTGTGTTACTTTGGTCGTTGTGGGAGTTAGGGCCAGTGGAGGGGGAGGGGTGTGTTACTTTGGTCATGGTGGGAGGTAGGGCCAGTGGAGGGGGAGGGGTGTGTTACTTTGGTCATGGTGGGAGGTAGGGCCAGTGGAGGGGGAGGGGTGTGTTACTTTGGTCATGGTGGGAGGTAGGGCCAGTGGAGGGGGAGGGATGAGTTACTTCGATCATGGTGGGAGGTAGTGCCAGTGGAGGGGGAGGGGTGTGTTACATTGGTCATGGTGGGAGGTAGGGCCAGTGGAGGGGGAGGGGTGTGTTACATTGGTCATGGTGGGAGGTAGGGCCAGTGGAGGGGGAGGGGTGTGTTACTTTGGTCATGGTGAGGGGTAGGGCCAGTGGAGGGGGAGGGATGTGTTACTTCGATCATGGTGGGAGGTAGTGCCAGTGGAGGGGGAGGGGTGTGTTATATTGGTCGTGGTGGGAGGTAGGGCCAGTGGAGGGGGAGGGGTGTGTTACATTGGTCGTGGTGGGAGGTAGGGCCAGTGGAGGGGGAGGGGTGTGTTACATTGGTCATGGTGGGAGGTAGGGCCAGTGGAGGGGGTGGGCTGTGTTACTTTGGTGGGAGGTAGGGCCAGTGGAGGGGGTGGGCTGTGTTACTTTGGTCATGGTGGGAGGTAGGGCCAGTGGAGGGGGTGGGCTGTGTTACTTTGGTCATGGTGGGAGGTAGGGCCAGTGGAGGGGGTGGGCTGTGTTACTTTGGTCATGGTGGGAGGTAGGGCCAGTTGAGCGGGAGGGGTTTGTTACATTGGTCATGGTGGGAGGTAGGGCCAGTGGAGAGGGAGGGGTGTGTTACTTTGGTCATGGTGGGAGGTAGGGCAAATGGAGGGGGAGGTGTGTGTTGTTGGTCATGGTGGGAGGTAGCGCCAGTGGAGGTGGAGGGTTGTGTTACATTGGTCATGGTGGGAGGTAGGGCCAGTGGAGGGGGAGGGGTGTGTTACTTTGGTCGTGGTGGGAGGTAGGGCGAGTGGAGGGGGAGGGGTGTGTTACTTTGGTCATGCTGGGAGGTAGGGCCAGTGGAGTGGGTGGGGTGTGTTACTTTGGTCGTGGTGGGAGGTAGGGCCAGTGGTGGGGGAGGGGTGTGTTACATTGGTCATGGTCGGAGATAGGGCGAGTGGAGGGGGAGGGGTGTGTTACTTTGGTCATGGTGGGAGGTAGGGCCAGTGGAGTGGATGTGTCACTTTGATCATGGTGGGAGGTAGGGCCAGTCGAGGGGGAGGGGTGTGTTACTTTGATCATGGTGGGAGGTAGGGCCAGTGGAGGGGGAGGGGTGTGTTACTTTGGTAATGGTGGGATGTAGGGCCAGTGGAGGGGGAGGGGTGTGTTACTTTGATCATGGTGGGAGGTAGGGCCAGTGGAGGGGGAGGGGTGTTACTTTGGTTTTGGTGGGAGGTAGGGCCAGTGGAGGGGGAGGGGTGTGTTACATTGGTCTTGGTGGGAGGCAGGGCCAGTGGAGAGGGAGGGATGTGTTACTTCGGTCATGGTGGGAGGTAGGGCCAGTGGAGGGGGAGGGGTGTGTTACATTGGTCATGGTGGGAGGTAGGGCCACTGGAGGGGGAGGGGTGTGTTACTTTGGTCATGGTGGGAGGTAGGGCCAGTGGAGGGGGAGGGGTGTGTTACATTGGTCATGGTGGGAGGTAGGGCCACTGGAGGGGGAGGGGTGTGTTACTTTGGTCATGGTGGGAGGTAGGGCCAGTGGAGGGGGAGGGGTGTGTTACTTTGGTCATGGTGGGAGGTAGGGCCAGTGGAGGGTGAGGGGTGTGTTACATTGGTCATGGTGGGAGGTAGGGCCAGCTGAGGGGGAGGGGTGGGTTACTTTGGTCATGGTGGGAGGTAGGGCCAGTGGAGGGGGAGGGGTGTGTTACTTTGGTCATGGTGGGAGGTAGGGCCAGTGGAGGGGGAGGGGTGTGTTACATTGGTCATGGTGGGAGGTAGGGCCAGTGGAGGGGGAGGGGTGTGTTACTTTGGTCATGGTGGGAGGTAGGGCCAGTGGAGGGGGAGGGGTGTGTTACTTTGGTCATGGTGGGAGGTAGGGCCAGTGGAGTGGGAGGGTTGTGTTACTTTGGTCGTGGTGGGAGGTAGGGCCAGTGGAGGGGGAGGGGTGTGTTAGATTGTTCATGGTGGGAGGTAGGGCCAGTGGAGGGAGATGGGTGTGTTACTTTGGTCATGGTGGGAGGTAGGGCCAGTGGAGGTGGAGGGGTGTGTTACTTTGGTCATGGTGGGAGGTAGGGCCACTGGAGGGGGAGGGGTGTGTTACATTGTTCATGGTGGGAGGTAGGGCCAGTGGAGGGGGAGGGGTGTGTTACATTGGTCATGGTGGGTGGTAGGGCCAGTGGAGGGAGATGGGTGTGTTACTTTGGTCGTGGTGGGAGGTAGGGCCAGTGGAGGGGGAGGGGTTTTGTTACATTGGTCATGGTGGGAGGTAGGGCGAGTGGAGGGGGAGGGGTTTTGTTACATTGGTCATGGTGGGAGGTAGGGCCAGTGGAGGGGGAGGGGTTTTGTTACATTGGTCATGGTGGGAGGTAGGGCGAGTGGAGAGGGAGGGGTGTGTTACTTTGGTCACGCTGGGAGGTAGGGCCAGTGGAGGGGGAGGGGTGTGTTACTTTGATCATGGTGGGAGGTCGGGCCAGTGGAGGGGGAGGGGTGTGTTACTTTGATCATGGTGGGAGATAGGGCCAGTGGCGGGGGAGGGGTGTGTTACTTTGGTAATGGTGGGATGTAGGGCCAGTGGAGGGGGAGGGGTGTGTTACTTGTTGATGATGGGAGGTCGGGCCAGTGTGGGGGGAGGGGTGTGTTACGTTGGTTGTGGTGGGAGGTAGGGCCAGTGGAGGGGGAGGGGTGTGTTTCATTGGTCATGGTGGGAGGCAGGGCCAGTGGAGGGGGAGGGTTGTGTTACTTTGGTCATGGTGGGAGCTTGGGCCAGAGGAGGGTGAGGGGTGTGTTACTTTGGTCGTAGTTGGAGATAGGGCCAGTGGAGGGAGATGGGTGTGTTACTTTGGTCATGGTGGGAGGTAGGGCCAGTGGAGTGGGAGGGTTGTGTTACTTTGGTCGTGGTGGGAGGTAGGGCCAGTGCAGCGGGAGGGGTTTTGTTACATTGGTCATGGTGGGAGGTAGGGCGAGTGGAGGGGGAGGGGTTTTGTTACATTGGTCATGGTGGGAGGTAGGGCCAGTGGAGGGGGAGGGGTTTTGTTACATTGGTCATGGTGGGAGGTAGGGCGAGTGGAGGGGGAGGGGTGTGTTACTTTGGTCACGCTGGGAGGTAGGGCCAGTGGAGGGGGAGGGGTGTGTTACTTTGATCATGGTGGGAGGTCGGGCCAGTGGAGGGGGAGGGGTGTGTTACTTTGATCATGGTGGGAGATAGGGCCAGTGGCGGGGGAGGGGTGTGTTACTTTGGTAATGGTGGGATGTAGGGCCAGTGGAGGGGGAGGGGTGTGTTACTTGTTGATGATGGGAGGTCGGGCCAGTGTGGGGGGAGGGGTGTGTTACGTTGGTTGTGGTGGGAGGTAGGGCCAGTGGAGGGTGAGGGGTGTGTTACTTTGGTCGTAGTTGGAGGTAGGGCCAGTGGAGGGGGAGGGGTGTGTTACTTTGGTCATGGTGGGAGGTAGGGCCAGTGGAGGGGGATGGGTGTGTTACTTTGTTCGTCCTGGGAGGTAGGGCCAGTGGAGGGGATGTGTCACTTTGATCATGGTGGGAGGTAGGGCCAGTGGAGGGGGAGGGGTGGGTTACATTGTTCATGGTGCGAGGTAGGGCCAGTGGAGGGGGATGGGTGTGTTACTTTGGTCATGGTGGGAGGTAGGGCGAGTGGAGGGGGAGGGGTGTGTTACTTTGGTCATGGTGGGAGGTAGGGCCAGTGGAAGGCGAGGTGCATTAGTTTGGTCATGGTGGGAGGTCGGGCCACTGGAGGGGGAGGGGTGTGTTACTTCGGTCATGGTGGGAGGTAGGGCCAGTGGAGGGGGAGGGGTGTGTTACTTTGGTCATGGTGGGAGGTCGGGCCAGTGGAGGGGGACGTGTGTGTTACTTTGGTCATGGTTGGAGGTAGGGCCAGTGGAGGGGGAGGGGTGTGTTACTTTGGTCATGGTGGGAGGTCGGGCCAGTGGAGGGGGACGTGTGTGTTACTTTTGTCATGGTGGGAGGTAGGGCCAGTGGAGGGGGAGGGGTGTGTTACTTTGGTCGTAGTTGGAGATAGGGCCAGTGGAGGGAGATGGGTGTGTTACTTTGGTCATGGTGGGAGGTAGGGCCAGTGGAGTGGGAGGGTTGTGTTACTTTGGTCGTGGTGGGAGGTCGGGCCACTGGAGGGGGAGGGGTGTGTTACTTCGGTCATGGTGGGAGGTAGGGCCAGTGGAGGGGGAGGGGTGTGTTACTTTGGTCATGGTGGGAGGTCGGGCCAGTGGAGGGGGACGTGTGTGTTACTTTGGTCATGGTGGGAGGTAGGGCCAGTGGAAGGCGAGGTGCATTAGTTTGGTCATGGTGGGAGGTCGGGCCACTGGAGGGGGAGGGGTGTGTTACTTCGGTCATGGTGGGAGGTAGGGCCAGTGGAGGGGGACGTGTGTGTTACTTTTGTCATGGTGGGAGGTAGGGCCAGTGGAGGGTGAGGGGTGTGTTACTTTGGTCGTAGTTGGAGGTAGGGCCAGTGGAGGGGGAGGGGTGTGTTACTTTGGTCATGGTGGGAGGTAGGGCCAGTGGAGGGGGATGGGTGTGTTACTTTGTTCGTCCTGGGAGGTAGGGCCAGTGGAGGGGATGTGTCACTTTGATCATGGTGGGAGGTAGGGCCAGTGGAGGGGGAGGGGTGGGTTACATTGTTCATGGTGCGAGGTAGGGCCAGTGGAGGGGGATGGGTGTGTTACTTTGGTCATGGTGGGAGGTAGGGCGAGTGGAGGGGGAGGGGTGTGTTACTTTGGTCATGGTGGGAGGTAGGGCCAGTGGAAGGCGAGGTGCATTAGTTTGGTCATGGTGGGAGGTCGGGCCACTGGAGGGGGAGGGGTGTGTTACTTCGGTCATGGTGGGAGGTAGGGCCAGTGGAGGGGGAGGGGTGTGTTACTTTGGTCATGGTGGGAGGTCGGGCCAGTGGAGGGGGACGTGTGTGTTACTTTGGTCATGGTTGGAGGTAGGGCCAGTGGAGGGGGAGGGGTGTGTTACTTTGGTCATGGTGGGAGGTCGGGCCAGTGGAGGGGGACGTGTGTGTTACTTTTGTCATGGTGGGAGGTAGGGCCAGTGGAGGGGGAGGGGTGTGTTACTTTGGTCGTAGTTGGAGATAGGGCCAGTGGAGGGAGATGGGTGTGTTACTTTGGTCATGGTGGGAGGTAGGGCCAGTGGAGTGGGAGGGTTGTGTTACTTTGGTCGTGGTGGGAGGTAGGGCCAGTGCAGCGGGAGGGGTTTTGTTACATTGGTCATGGTGGGAGGTAGGGCGAGTGGAGGGGGAGGGGTTTTGTTACATTGGTCATGGTGGGAGGTAGGGCCAGTGGAGGGGGAGGGGTTTTGTTACATTGGTCATGGTGGGAGGTAGGGCGAGTGGAGGGGGAGGGGTGTGTTACTTTGGTCACGCTGGGAGGTAGGGCCAGTGGAGGGGGAGGGGTGTGTTACTTTGATCATGGTGGGAGGTCGGGCCAGTGGAGGGGGAGGGGTGTGTTACTTTGATCATGGTGCGAGATAGGGCCAGTGGCGGGGGAGGGGTGTGTTACTTTGGTAATGGTGGGATGTAGGGCCAGTGGAGGGGGAGGGGTGTGTTACTTGTTGATGATGGGAGGTCGGGCCAGTGTGGGGGGAGGGGTGTGTTACGTTGGTTGTGGTGGGAGGTAGGGCCAGTGGAGGGTGAGGGGTGTGTTACTTTGGTCGTAGTTGGAGGTAGGGCCAGTGGAGGGGGAGGGGTGTGTTACTTTGGTCATGGTGGGAGGTAGGGCCAGTGGAGGGGGATGGGTGTGTTACTTTGTTCGTCCTGGGAGGTAGGGCCAGTGGAGGGGATGTGTCACTTTGATCATGGTGGGAGGTAGGGCCAGTGGAGGGGGAGGGGTGGGTTACATTGTTCATGGTGCGAGGTAGGGCCAGTGGAGGGGGATGGGTGTGTTACTTTGGTCATGGTGGGAGGTAGGGCGAGTGGAGGGGGAGGGGTGTGTTACTTTGGTCATGGTGGGAGGTAGGGCCAGTGGAAGGCGAGGTGCATTAGTTTGGTCATGGTGGGAGGTCGGGCCACTGGAGGGGGAGGGGTGTGTTACTTCGGTCATGGTGGGAGGTAGGGCCAGTGGAGGGGGAGGGGTGTGTTACTTTGGTCATGGTTGGAGGTAGGGCCAGTGGAGGGGGAGGGGTGTGTTACTTTGGTCATGGTGGGAGGTCGGGCCAGTGGAGGGGGACGTGTGTGTTACTTTTGTCATGGTGGGAGGTAGGGCCAGTGGAGGGGGAGGGGTGTGTTACTTTGGTCATGGTGGGAGGTAGGGCCAGTGGAGGGGGAGGGGTGTGTTACTTTGGTCGTGGTGGGGGGTAAGGCCAGTGGAGGGGGAGGGGTGTGTTACTTTGTTCGTGCTGGGAGGTAGGGCCAGTGGAGGGGGAGGGGTGTGTCACATTAGTCATGGTGGGAGCTAGGGCCAGTGGAGGGGGACGGGTATGTTACTTGGATCATGCTGGGAGGTAGCGCCAGTGGAGGTGGAGGGTCGTGTTACATTGGTCATGGTGGGAGGTAGGGCGAGTGGAGGGGGAGGGGTGTGTTACATTGGTCATGGTTGGAGGTAGGGCCAGTGGAGGGGGAGGGGTGTGTTACTTTGGTCATGGTGGGAGGTCGGGCCAGTGGAGGGGAAGTGTGTGTTACTTTTGTCATGGTGGGAGGTTGGGCCAGTGGAGGGGGAGGGGTTTTGTTACTTTGGTCATGGTGGGAGGTAGGGCGAGTGGAGGGGGAGGGGTTTTGTTACATTGGTCATGGTGGGAGGTAGGGCCAGTGGAGGGGGAGGGGTTTTGTTACATTGGTCATGGTGGGAGGTAGGGCGAGTGGAGAGGGAGGGGTGTGTTACTTTGGTCACGCTGGGAGGTAGGGCCAGTGGAGGGGGAGGGGTGTGTTACTTTGATCATGGTGGGAGGTCGGGCCAGTGGAGGGGGAGGGGTGTGTTACTTTGATCATGGTGGGAGATAGGGCCAGTGGCGGGGGAGGGGTGTGTTACTTTGGTAATGGTGGGATGTAGGGCCAGTGGAGGGGGAGGGGTGTGTTACTTGTTGATGATGGGAGGTCGGGCCAGTGTGGGGGGAGGGGTGTGTTACGTTGGTTGTGGTGGGAGGTAGGGCCAGTGGAGGGGGAGGGGTGTGTTTCATTGGTCATGGTGGGAGGCAGGGCCAGTGGAGGGGGAGGGTTGTGTTACTTTGGTCATGGTGGGAGCTTGGGCCAGAGGAGGGTGAGGGGTGTGTTACTTTGGTCGTAGTTGGAGATAGGGCCAGTGGAGGGAGATGGGTGTGTTACTTTGGTCATGGTGGGAGGTAGGGCCAGTGGAGTGGGAGGGTTGTGTTACTTTGGTCGTGGTGGGAGGTAGGGCCAGTGCAGCGGGAGGGGTTTTGTTACATTGGTCATGGTGGGAGGTAGGGCGAGTGGAGGGGGAGGGGTTTTGTTACATTGGTCATGGTGGGAGGTAGGGCCAGTGGAGGGGGAGGGGTTTTGTTACATTGGTCATGGTGGGAGGTAGGGCGAGTGGAGGGGGAGGGGTGTGTTACTTTGGTCACGCTGGGAGGTAGGGCCAGTGGAGGGGGAGGGGTGTGTTACTTTGATCATGGTGGGAGGTCGGGCCAGTGGAGGGGGAGGGGTGTGTTACTTTGATCATGGTGGGAGATAGGGCCAGTGGCGGGGGAGGGGTGTGTTACTTTGGTAATGGTGGGATGTAGGGCCAGTGGAGGGGGAGGGGTGTGTTACTTGTTGATGATGGGAGGTCGGGCCAGTGTGGGGGGAGGGGTGTGTTACGTTGGTTGTGGTGGGAGGTAGGGCCAGTGGAGGGTGAGGGGTGTGTTACTTTGGTCGTAGTTGGAGGTAGGGCCAGTGGAGGGGGAGGGGTGTGTTACTTTGGTCATGGTGGGAGGTAGGGCCAGTGGAGGGGGATGGGTGTGTTACTTTGTTCGTCCTGGGAGGTAGGGCCAGTGGAGGGGATGTGTCACTTTG